>NC_057810.1:203617905-203815477 GCF_018294505.1 Triticum aestivum | reverse complement strand
AGTCACGAGCTTTATGAGGGACAAAGTCAGTGTTCGGCTCTATCGCCGTAGAGGTTGCAGCCCCCGAGGTGGTGTCTAGGCATCCGTCCTCGATCTGCGCAGCTGGCTCCGAATTGAAGATCGGAGCGGTTTCGAGTGCGGCCTCCAGGGTACTGTCCGGCTGCAGAGCGAAATCATGCTCGCCGCGACAGTGCGGCACGCTCGGCTGTGGCTCAAATCCATCGAGGATCAAGTCCCCGCGGATGTCAGCCGTGAAGTTCAAACTTCCAAATCTGACCTGACGGCCAGGGGCGTAGCTTTCGATCTGCTCCAGTTGGCCAAGCGAATTGGCCCATAGTGCAAAGCCGCCGAATACGAAGATTTGTCTGGGGAGGAAGGTCTCACCCTGGACTACATCGTTGATGATGATTGAAGAAGCCATCGAGCCTATCGGTGACGACACAGAGGAACTCTCAATGAAAGCACCAATGTCGGTGTCAAAACCGGCGGATCTCGGGTAGGGGGTCCCGAACTGTGCGTCTAGGCGGATGGTAATAGGAGACAAGGGACACGATGTTTTACCCAGGTTCGGGCCCTCTTGATGGAGGTAAAACCCTACGTCCTGCTTGATTAATATTGATGATGTGTGTTACAAGAGTGGATCTACCACGAGATCAAGGAGGCTAAACCCTAGAAGCTAGCCTATGGTGTGATTGTTGTTCGTCCTATGGACTAAGGCCATCCGGTTTATATAGACACCGGAGAGGGCTAGGGTTACACAGAGTTGGTTACAAAGGTAGGAAATCTACATATCCGTATCGCCAAGCTTGCCTTCCACGCCAAGGAAAGTCCCATCCGGACATGGGACGAAGTCTTCAATCTTGTATCTTCATAGTCTTGGAGTCCGGCCGATGATGATAGTTCGGCTATCCGGACACCCCCTAGTCCGGAACTCCCTCAAGGCCCATGGCAACCATAGAAAGGGTTAGAAGGTTGGATAACTCACACCCCCGTACACGCGTAGCCACTGCCGGCCCTACCGGGCAAGTGTACTACGGTCCACCACCACTCTTCCATCATCAATCCACCAAAGCAGGAGTAGGGTTTTACGCCTCACGTCGGCCCGAACCTGGGTAAAATTGCTTGTGTCATGTCTGCCGTGCTGCCCCATGCTCGTCTACTCTTTGTGCAACACGATGCCCCCCTGCCTAACTAGCAAGGGGCCCTCCGGTCCCATAGGTGGCCGTGGTTTCCCACGACATCTTTGGCGCGTCAGGTAGGGGGGTCGCTTGCGCGAACCTGAAACCGTGTGCAGCGCATCATCTTCATCACCATCTTCACCTTTGACGGCACCATCGACCATGCGCCCAAGAAGAAATCCGGTGCTTCGGCTCATCCATCCACCTCGAAGGCTCTGCTGCCCATGGCCTCCAATGCTGCGGGGGATGCAGAGGCACGCGAGGGCGTGGACGCTACTGGGGACATGGTCGGGGCAGGAGGCACCATCACCACTTCCCCCACGGCCGACGCTGGAGCGGGAGACATCGGAGGAGAACATCACTAGCAAGGCTCCAATGTCCACGCTCCACAAGGTACGGGCGAGGGGGGTAGTCCGTCCGCTCCCCCTCCTCTTGCCGGTAGGCATAGCTGTAGGAATGGAGCTCGGTCCGGGGTGTATCGCCACCCTTCGGCCGCCCCCACCATGGGAGCGACCGCAGTGCACGCGCCTCCCCCGGGACTGGTCGACCAAATCGCTGCAACCGATGGAGTCGCTGGCCCTCAAGCACCTTTGCCGCACCACCCTGCCATCTAGGTTGCCGCTCCACAACAGCGGGGGCACAGTGCTGCTGTCGCTGGCACCATCAGGAGCCGAGCGATGGTGGGATCTACTTTATCATCACCCATGCGAAGTATAGCCACGAAGGCCATGGCGCGGGCTTAGCTACTGCTGAGGTTTTCGCCTACAGCCGAGCAGATGGAGGAATGGCCTGCCACCATCCAAAGTCTGGTCGGTTTCGCCGATGCTGGGGGCTCACAGCAAGCTGGCCTGCCACAGCCTCCCCAAGGAACGACAACCGCTCGCGTTGCCGGCCTCACAGAAGGGTCCACACCCACGATGTTGTCCCCGCCATGGCAGCCAACGCGAGCTTGATAGAATCAAGACCCTAACGACGTCTCAATGGCCTCTTCTGACCCTCGAGCGCGTCCAGGCCGAGGGCGAGCCCCGGAGGAAGGGTAGAGGGGAGACACGCACGTCATTTTTGAGAAACGCCGCGGCGACCACCGCAGACCGATGCGTGCGATGGCCCCGTCATCGACGAGCCCGCGCTCGGTATTGGCGGGTGCCTACCTTTAGAGGTTGGGTGCCCTACCTTTACTCGGGAGCTGCGGCAGGTCCGTTGGCTGTCCGTTCACATGTTAAAGCCAGAGATACACGAGAAGTACGACGAGAGGCTGAACCCGGTAGAGTTTTTGAGCATCTACACCATCACTGTTCAGGCTGCCGGGGGAAGAGATGAGAAGGTGTTTGCCAACTACTTCCCTTTGGCTCTCACGTCTAATGTGAGGTCTTGGCTGATGCACCTGCCGGAGAACTCCATTTCATCATGGACTGACCTGTGCCATGAGTTCATTGGCACCTTCGTCAGCGGCCATCAAGAGCCAGGCCGACCCGGCGAGCTGCAGCTTCTCCAATAGAAGGAAGGAGAAACTCTTCGTAAGTATATACAGAGATTCAACAAAGTTCATAGGAACATCCCAAATATCCATTCGGCAGCTGTGATTGCTGCCTTCCAGTCCAATGTGCACAATCGCCGGATTCGTTCCAAGCTGAACGTGCGGTTGCCCAAGACTATGAAGGAGCTTTACACCTTGGTGGATAAGTGTGCTCAGATGGAGGAGGGAAGGAAGTTTCCCGGAGAGGAAGATTGTGCTAACATCGATTCAGAAGATGATGATGAGTCAAACAGTCAAAAGATGGGGAAGAAGCGCAACGAGAAGCGAAAGGATAAGACAGTGATGACTGTTGAAGGATCGGGCACACCTAGTACCGACAGGAAGGCCAAAGTTGAGGCCCCCGGCAAGGGAGCTACAGTGTGCGCTGACTGTCGGGAGGCCGTGACTGCCGAGAAGTCCGGTAAAGGTGATGGGACGTACTGCAAGATTCATCGGACCAAAGGCCACAATCTTCAAGAGTGCTATCAGGTTGAGTAGCTTGTCAAGAGACAGAGAGTAGAGTATGAGAAGCATGACAAGGAAAAGGGTCAGAATGTTGTCGGTGGTAAGGGCTGAGGCAGTGAAGTGAATCGCCCCGGCAAACCCCTCAGGAACCAAGGAAAACTCGTCAGAGGTCGAGAGAAAGAAGCTTGTGATGATGAGAGTGATGGTGGGGATGAAGAGGAAACCAGCGAGTAGGAGTTTCAAAAGGCCACTCACGCCCTGTGCATGGACGGGGGTGCATCTTTGCACACCTCTCACCGCCAGCTCAAACGATGGGCACGGGAAGTCAATGCCGTGGAACCAGCGCCAGAGGCCCGGAAGCCACTCAAACGGTCGCACACGCACATCATCTTTGACGAAGAGGATCATCCTAGCTGTACCACTACAATAGGGTGTTTGTCGTTGTTGGTCTCTCCAACAATTCGCAACCTCAAGGTCACAAAGATGTTGGTGGACGATGGGTCTGGGTTGAAACTGATCTCCCCGGCAGTTATCAGCAAGCTTCAGATAGCAGAGGAAGAGCTAGAAGTTACCGGTACATTTCAAGGAGTTAATCCCGGTAGGAGCCATCCTAAGGGAAAGATCATGCTACCGGTAATGTTTGGGGGAGAGCTGAACTACCGAACTAAGAAGATTGTGTTTGATGTGGTTGACGTCCCCCTGCCGTACAGTGGGATCCTTGGCTGCCCAACCCTGGCTAAGTTCCTGGCAGCATCTCACTATGCCTACAACACCTTGAAGATGCCTTGGCCTCTGGGAGTCATTACCATCCCATCGGATGAGAAGGATGCAATAATTTGCATGGACAAGATGTACCGGGATGCAGTCGCGGCAGAGGTAGTTCTCGCCAAGAAGGACAGAGGAAAGAAGAAGGGTAGCAAGGATGCTGGCAAGGAATCTGGGAAGCGTACCTCTCCGGAGTGCACTGTGCCTGTTGGTGACATGCCAGAGAGTTCCAACAGCAAGAAATCCAAGGTCACTGCACCCCAAGTGAAGAAGGTCCCGACATGGCTAGCTGGCATTGATGATAGTTGCACTATCAGCGCCACCCTCAATGAAAAATAGGAAAGCACGCTCGTTGCCTTCCTGCAGGCGAATATCGATGTGTTTGCCTGGCAACCATCTGATATCACTGGTGTTCCTAGGGAGGTGATCGAGCACCACCTTGCTGTCTGCCCACACGCCCGACCTGCCAAGCAGAAAGTTCGGAAGCAGGCCTTGGAGAGGCAGCAGTTCATTGTGGAAGAGATCAAGAAACTTGAAGCCGTTGGTTTGGTCAGAGGAGTGATATACTTCACGTGGTTGGCAAACCCAGTGGTAGTTCGGAAGGCTAATGAGAAGTGGAGGCTTTGCATAGATTTCACAGATCTCAACAAAGCTTGACCGAAAGACCCGTTTCCCTTGCCGCGCATCGATCAGATTGTGGATTCCACTTCAGGTTGTGATTGGTTTTCCTTTCTGGATGCATATTCTGGGTATCATCAGATCTTCATGTCCAAGGAAGATGAAGAGAAGGCATCGTTCATCACTCCATGTGGTACGTACTATTTTGTTCGCACGCCGTTCGGATTAAAGAGTGCCGGGTCCACTTTTGCAAGGGCAGTCCAAATTGGTTTCGAGCCATAGCTACACAGAAACACTGAAGCTTATATGGATGATATTGTGGTCAAGACCAAGGATAGAGCCACCCTTATTCAGGATTTGGAGGAGACATTTGCTAATCCATGCAAGATCAACTTGAAGCTCAACCCGGAGAAGTGTGTGTTTGGCGTCCCCTCCGGCAAGCTGCTTGGGTTCTTTGTATCCCATTAGAGGATCGAAGCCAACCCCGACAAGATTAAAGCTATCGAGCAGATCCAGGCGCCAAGGACAGTTAAGGATGCGAGGCGTCTAACAGGGTGTGTTGACGCGCTAAGCAGATTCATCGCCAAGTTTGCCGAGCGCGCCCTGCTGTTCTTCAAAATTTTGAAGAAGGCAGGGCCCATGAAGTGGATTTCGGAGGTAGATGCAGCTTTGCGAGAGTTGAAGACCTACTTGTCCTCTGTGCCTACCCTGGTTGCCCCCAAATCACAGGAGCCATTGTTGCTATACTTAGCGGCAACCAACCAAGTGGTTAGTGTAGCCTTGGTGGCGCAGCGGGAAGTGGACGAAGCAAAAAGTGGGCAAGTACTGGCAGAGTCAGAGAAGGATCGAGACAACAATGAGCACGACAGCAAGAGCAACCCCAAGTACACGACAAGGAAGAAGGTGGTGCAGCGCCCAGTGTACTTCATCAGCTCCTTACTACAAGGGGCTAGATCGAGGTACTCTGGCGTGCAAAAGTTGATCTTTGGCCTCATCATGGCCTCAAGGAAACTACACCACTACTTCCAAGCCCATGATATCACGGTTTTCACTCGCTTTCCGTTGCAAAGGATACTCCGAAACCCTAAGGCTACTGGTAGAATAGTTGAGTGGGCTTTGAAGTTATCCAATTTTGGTTTGAAGTTTGAGAGCACATCAACTATTCAGAACAGGGCATTGGCAGAGTTTATTGCAGAATGGACGCCAACCCCTGATGAGGAAGTGACAGAGATAGTTATCCCGGCAAGCAATCACCCCAAGAATGGATTATGTATTTTTATGGTGCCTTTTCCATGCAAGGTGCAGGGGCTGGCGTGCTTCTTGTTGCCCCCCTCCGGGGAGCACTCGAAGTACGTCGTCCAGATGCATTTTTCCTGGGAAGAGGCAACCAAGAATACAACAGAGTATGAAGGGCTCCTTGCTGGGATCAGGATTGCCGCAGAATTGGGAATTAAGAAGCTGATCATTTGAGGAGATTCACAGCTTGTGGTGAGACAAATCAACAAGGATTACCAAATCCCATTGATGGAGACATACGTAGGTAAAGGGCAGGAGTTTGGAGGGAGAAAACGCAATGTAGACACAGAGATTTTTGGCGTGGTTCCGATAGGTGGTGCTATTGTACATCCACATTGATGGAGACTACAACCCATGAAGGATAATGGTTGCGCGAGTCCATGGAGGGCTCCACCCACGAAGGGTCAACGAAGAAGCAACCTTGTCTATCCCACCATGGCCATTGCCTACGAAGGACTTGCCTCACTAGGGTAGATCTTCACGAAGTAGGCGATCTCCTTGCCCGTACAAACTCCTTGGTTCAACTCCACAATCTTGACGGAGGCTCCCAAGTGACACCTAACCAATCTAGGAGACACCACTCTCCAAAAGGTAATAGATGGTGTGTTGATGATGAACTCCTTGCTCTTGTGATTCAAATGATAGTCTCCCCAACACTCAACTCTCTCTCACAGATTTGGATATGGTGGAAAGATGATTTGAGTGGAAAGCAACTTGGGGAAGTCTAGAGATCAAGATTCTTGTGGTTGGATTGGAATATCTTGGTCTCAACACATGAGTAGGTGGTTCTCTCACAGAAAATGAATGCTGGAAGTGTAGGCACGTTCTGATGGCTTTCTCCATGAATGAAGAATCGGTGGAGGGGTATATATAGCCTCCACACAAAATCTAACCGTTACACACAAATCACCAAACTTGGTGGGACCGAATAGTTAAACTCAGTCTAACCAATTTAGTTCAAAATGTGAACGTTAGGATTTTTGGTGGGACCGACATGTCAACTCGATGGGACCGATTTCATTAGGGTTAGAGCATAATGTAATCTCGGTGAGACCGATCACATGAACTCGGTGAGACCGATTTCAGTAAAAGCCTAACAGAGAGTTCATCATGCAAACTCGGTGGGACCAACTGCTCATTTCGGTGAGACCGAAACATTACAAAAAGGAAACAGAGAATTTGCATTACAAACTCGGTGGGACCGATCGCTCATCTCAGTTAGACCGAAATGCTATGAAGGGAAACAAAGAGTTTGCAATCCCATCTCGGTGAGACCGAGATCCCTATCGGTGAGACCGAACTGATTAGGGTTTCTGGCTATGGCCATGTCATGTGAACTTGGTGGCGCCAGATAGATCAAATCGGTGGGGCCGAGTTTGACTTTAGGTTTGGGACATATGTGGATATGAAAGAGTGGTTGAGGGCTTTTGGAGCATATCACCAAGCATTTTGAGCAAGCAAGCCATTAAGCAACACCTCATCCCCTTTTAATAGTATTAGCTTTTCCTATGGACTCAATGTGATCTTGGATCACTAAAATGAAAATGTAGAGTCTTGAGCTTGAGCCAATATGTGTCCTTAGCATTTTGAGGGGTCCAGATCTCTAGTCTTTGCCATGCCAATCATTGAACTTTCTGAAATGATCATCTTGAAAGAGTATTAGTTCAATGAGCTATATGTTGTTGAGAATTACCGAAACCACCCAGGGATAGTTGCACTTTCAATCTCCCCCCTTTTGGTAATTGATGACAACATATAGATCAAAGCTTCGACAAATGATAATAAGTATGAAATACATCGTCGCTTTGAGAAGTATGTGATAAGCATGTGCTCCCCCTAAATTTGCGCATTATTTAAATTTTGCTTTTGAATGCAAATGCACAATCGATTAGGATCATGGGTTACTCTTCCATGTCACATACATCTTGGTGGAGCGCTCAAAATGATAGAATATGAAATATGCACTCATCACCATGGCAAAGTGAATGCTCATACATGAGAGATAAATAATATCATCATCCAAGCACAAGAATTAAAGTATGATATGATCAAACACATGACCATAGAAGTATCTCACACACACATAAAGTATTAAACAAGAAGCACACAAAACTATCAAACTAGTAGCAGCAGAAAGATGCAATAAAGAAGCAAAGCTCTCTTTCTCTCTCTCGAAGCCTACGATCTATACCCTTTCTCCCCCTTTGGCAACAAGTTACCAGAAAGCTCGAAAATGCATAGTGTTATGCGTCTCTCTAGGCTTGATCTTCGGGAGGAGGTGTTGAGATGACTCTAAGGACAAATGCATCTGTTGAAGTTGTTAGAGCTGGTGGAGTGGAAACTGGAGGGGCTACTGATGCTGTGGCTGCAGGTGCTAATGTAGTAGCTCTGGTGTCTATCACAGGCACTGCTGCAGATCTATGTGCCCTAGGCACTCTCTAAAAGTCATCTGTTGTAGCTTTCCCTTTCTTCTCCTCAGCTTCTTCCTAGAGCTGCTCAACTACTATCTGCATCTTTGTCACCTTCAAGTCAAGATCATAGAATTTTGACTCAACGATCCTCTCTAGACTCTCTTGATTCTGAGTCGGGGTGGCCAATCCTTTCTCAATCCTCAAAGTAGCTAGAATAAGATGGCTCAGTTGAACTTGTTTTGACTGAAGAGGGATTTGAGAAACTTCTTCATCACTTGGTATCTTGCCTGCCTTCTCTGCTTTAGCTTTGTCCCTCTTCTCTTGAGCTTCTACTGATGTAGGATCTGTAGCATCCATGAAAATTATGTTGTCCCTAAAGTTTGGCCTCAAAGGAAGATGTTCTTTATCCAATAAATATGTGCCTGTGCCTGTCGGTGTCAAAACCGGCGGATCTCGGGTAGGGGGTCCCGAACTGTGCATCTAAAGCTAATAGTAACAGAAGGCGGGGGACACAATGTTTACCCAGGTTCGGGCCCGCTCTATGGAGCTAATACCCTACTTCCTGCTTGATTGATCTTGATGATATGAGTATTACAAGAGTTGATCTACCACGAGATAGTAAAGACTAAACCCTAGAAGCTAGCCTATGATTATGATTGTTCTTATGATCTATCGACTAGCATGGTCTCGGTTTATATAATGCACCAGAGGCCTAGGATAACAAGAGTCCTAGCCGAATACGCCGGTGGGGAGGAGTCCTTGTCTTGATCACCAAGTCTTGTGGAATCTTCCTTGTATGCGGCAGCTGTCCGAACTGGAGCATGAGCATACGGCCATGGGGGTCCTCGGCCCAATCTAACAGATCGGGAGATGACGTGGTGAGTACCCCCTAGTTCAGGACACCGTTAGTAGCCCCCTGAACCGGTCTTCAAGTTAGGGACGCTCCTCGATTCTTCCGAACTGTTCTTCATCTTTGGTCGTCGGTCTTGAAAACTGGTTCAACAAATGTTCTCATCTTCGATCTTGAGGATCACCGAAATGCATCCGACGAGTTTACACGTCAGGTATCCAAGGAGCCCCTTTAAGTTTCCGGCCTTTATCAATGCCTTTTTTTTATTTTTATGCCACACCTCGGGTTTGAAGTTGTTCCCGGGAGGCAGTGTCCTCTTGCGTCCGAGCTCCAACGCCGGATTGCATTCGAGGTATCTTTTGCAACTGAGCCCCAACACCGGACTGCTTCCGAGCTCCAACGCCAAAATGTATCTGAGTACCAACGCCGGACTGTGTCCAAGCTCCCACGCCGGACTGTATCCGAGCTCCAACGCCGGACTATGTCCAAGCTCCAACGCCGGACTGTATCCGAGCTCCAACGCCGGACTATATCCAAGATGTCATAGATCATCTTGGTTCAAAAAAGTTGAAGGAGTTTAGCCGAGTTTAATGCCGGAAATGCCCTCTATGGAGCTAGCCAATAGCGCTCGAGCTTTATGCCGGACTGCTTCCAAGGTGGTGCACCACCCCGACCGCGGGCTGATTTTTTGTGAATATTTTTAACTGGTGCAGTTTAATTACTGACAAGATATGTAGCCAGTATATGTATATCCAGTAGCCCTCAAGGTGTGTGTTAGTCTAAAACCCGAGATGCACCTGAAGGAAAACATGAAACCACTGTTCCTAGTAGCCCCTGAGGCTCAGGTCGATGTGTGAAATCGGCCTGAGGATCGACTCCTAGCTCGGCAACATACATAGGAATAGAAACGCAATGTAATATATTAGGGATAATAGTGATTGGCAAACGGGCCCCTGAGAGAGGGTCGTGAGAAGTCGCCGTGATATAATCAACTTGATGCCGGATAATTCCAATATGGTACTTATTGTCGTCCGAAGACGTACTTGTCATAGTTCGGTTATGCCGAACACTGAGCACTTTGAATTCTCTGCATTGAATAAGCAATGCAGTAGCCCCCGAGACACTGGTCGGGTGGCAACACCAGATCAGGGGATCGATGTGCCCCTTTAATATTTATAAATAATGAGCGCAAAGCCCAGTAGCCCCCGAGCCTTAATGTGAGCACGGGTGGCCGAATTAAGGATCGATATCCAAAGTAAAATCACAAATTATGTGTAATGATTCTATGTATCCAAGTACTCTATATCATTAATACTCAAATCCGTATTGTACAAAACTTTGTTGACCGACCATCCGCTTCAACCTCCTCGGCCAGTAGCCAGGGAGTGTTTGTCCCACTTTATAAAGCCTTTACAAGGGCAAAGATTTACGACAAACAGGGCAATCTGGCCATACGGTTTTGTAAACAAAGGTACGCAGAAAGGTACGTTATATTACTGTTTAATGTAAGAAACATCTTCCAAAGAAAATAGTCCCGCTATCGGTTCCTTTCCTTGGGTCATCATGCTGACCATGATCATGAAACCTCAACTTCGATCAATGTGGGAGGAAAATATTGAGGATTTAGTTTGGGGAAAGTTCCCAAACTCTATGGTATTAATGAACCAAAATTTTCACTTCCGTCGTTGCCGACCAATGTGATCCTTTAAGATTGCTAGCTTTCGGCTTCACCCAGTCTGAGGTACTAACTCAGATGACCTGGTAGTAACAATCACAGAGGTGCTCCCTTTACCACCTAGCCGAACAATCGGGAATGTAGGGGTAAGCATAGGAGCCAGGCAACCCAGCTTGGCCAAAATCTTAAGTCAAATTGATGCATATTTATGGCTTTATGTAACGATAAGTACGGAAGGCAACGCTTGTATAATGAATACAAATGCTGATGATATATACTTATTTTGACTCCATTGCGACCATTTATCAGTTGAAAGTGGATCATCGTCGGCTTCTACCCCTTTGTAGATACTACGCAAGGTGTTTCCGTAATAACAAGACAACCCTTAGCCGACGTCTCGCTGCCCGAAGGTGGTTGTGTTAGCGGAAACGAGGCAATCAGATATGCGGGCTTTATAACTTTCACTTAGTCATAGGAGCTTAAAGTTGGGAGGCCAGTTACTATCCCCCGGTTAGTGTTCGGCGACAGCTGAGGTCAAGCCGTAAACACTTCGGCCAATGTTATGAACGGCCCGTCATTTAACACAGTCATCGGATCATTGACCAGTTTACGCTTATTGTGACAGTCAATTTTCGTCTTTCTCCACTGAGGTGCTTAACCATGCAAGCTGGAAGCACAATCGCAGTGGTTCTCCCTTTGCACATCTAGCTGAACAAAGAGGAACGTAGGAGGCAAGCACGGGAGCCGGGCAACCCAACTATTGACCGAAGACACAATTTGAAACCGATGCATATATGGCAATATCCGAGAATGTTTTTGCCGAATCTTTAAAGGTGTCCGGCGTTGCACTGCGAGACTAATGCTTGAAACACAGAAATAGTTTGAAAGTGCCATAGGCTCGAAAAGCCACAAAACTTTTTCAAAAGTTTAATGTCTGAACTAGATCAAGTGTTCGGTGCCAATCCGAAAATCGGTCTTAGAAAAAGAAAATTGTGTTTCTGTCGTGCTTTACCATGACACATCCTATCTCAATACTTCAAGCGGGTCAGCCTACGGCTTCAACCTCCTTATCCCGAAGGCGGAATGCTTCTCCGAGGCTAGTTTAGCAAACTAAATTCGAGCGACTTTAGAGAGAAGCAAGGCTATCCGGCTATTAACCACACACTTGCGTGGAGAAAGGAGTGATAGAAAAAGACTTTGCAATGACTAATAAGAAAAACGGCTCATATTAATTTAAGAGCCCCCAAGTGACTTGGGTAGAAGAATTTTATGTATAATGATTGTATGTACTCAAGTACTTATATTATTTCTGTGTTCACCCAAACTTTAAACACGTCTTAACCGACCGTCGACTTCTCCCTCTTCGGCTAAGGGCCGAAAAGTGTTATGTACTCCACCTGTCGAGAATATCGACGGTGTTTCCGATAACCAGGCAATCAGGCCATAAGGCTGTAACAGACAAAGCACGCTCAGGGAACTTATGCTATATTACTGACGAAGTGTAAGAAGCATCTTCGAAGAAAATAGTACCTCCACCGATACCTTTCTTCGGTTTCTCATTGTTACTATGAGACTTGTGCAATAGATTTTTTGTACCCATGAGTTCCATTGTGTGCCGACCATGATTGAAAACAATAAGAGCGCTAGCTTTCGGCTTCACCCAGTCTGAGGTCCGAGCTCGGATGACCCGATCGTGACAATCGCAGAGGTGCTCCCTTTACTCCCTAGCCGAACAATCGGGAACGTAGGGGTAAACACAGGAGCAAGGTAACCCAGCTTGCGAATCGCTTAAGTCAACATGGTGCATAGTGTGGCATAATACACGAACAAGGAACGAAGGCGTACAAGTGTAATCATTTGCAAGAGGAAAGGCTTCATAAAGGAAGCCCCAAGTAAAAGGGGTATTTGAATTTGTGTGTCACAAAAAAAGTTTTGACAAGGAAATTTTTTACAAGCAACTTTTTTCCAAAAAAGTATAATGCTTGGTCGAACCGAACACAAGTTAAAAATTTAAAACTTTGAGCATGAAGGCAACTTAGCTAGTTAATGTGTCCGGCATTGACGACGCGGTCCGAGCTTGATGCGGGACACGATTCCATCCCCCAGGCCGAACTCGAGGTGGTGGAGCGAAGAGCTCGACACTCCAAAGTGGTGACATGGCACGGCCAATGCAGGCCGGCAGAGTGACGCCAAAATCCCCAGCGTGGGTTAATGAAGTGATGACAAAGCCCCCCGTCCAGCCAAGGTGACGTGGTATGTCAGTACGCCGAGTTGACGATACTGCCCGACCCGGATCATTTTCCTATGCACAAAAAATAGTGCAAACCGGAGATAATAGTAATGTTAATAATTAAAAAAATAAAAAAAATTGTTGAATAATATATAATTTATGCAAAGTGAGTAATAAAAGAAAATATGGCCTCCGCGCTGAACACTCGATGAGGTAGAGCTTTCTCGGTGATGCCGAAGTCCCCGAGGCAACCGAACACGTCGGTATGGCAACACGACCAACAAGGTGATCACGCGAGCCGATTTACACCGATTGGGACGACAGCGTCGGCTTGTCGAAGAGACCACGTGACACAGTCGAAGTCCATTACCTGCACATGTAAAATAGTGCAGGCAAACAATAATAATATAAATATATGAAAATCCTCGCGTAATTAATTTACGCAAGATAATTCATTTAAAGATATGTGGCCTGTGCCGAAGTTAATGTCGATGCAAGGCGTCAGCGTGATGTGGCAAAGGCGTGGCAAAGCCTAACTTCACAGGTCAGTCCAAGTTCCGGATGCGGCGTTCGCCGAACTATGTACGGAAACTGACCGAACCACCATGCGACCGTTGTTAGTGCGGCCACCATTCAATAGACCTGTGCACAGATGATGGAACAAACCAGAGTAATAATTTGTTGGGAAAAATAAACCCAAACAAGCAAAAATTACTAGGATTAATAGCACCTGGTTTATTTGTTGTAGCAATCCGAAGAAAGGTGACTCCCAAAATTGGGACTCGATTCGCACACCCATTGCCTTATGGGCGATAAAGCGATGGCATGGCGATGCTGGCAAAGGTTGGCTTGCTGAGGCAAAGCCCTCGGTCCAGCTAACGTGACGAAGCTGGTCAGCTAGTGACGCTGAAGTCTCCAGAGTAGGTTGATGAAGAAATGGCGAAGCCCCCGGTCCAGCCGAGATGTCAAAGCCTCGATGTCAGCCGATGAGTCGAAGTAGGTCGACGTGATGGACATCGGCTTGAAGAAGCAACAGTGAGGCCCTGCCAATGCCAGTTGTGACATGGTCAATGCTGGCTTGATGAAGTGCGTGCTGAAAAATATCCGCGGAGCTAAACTCCATGATCGGTGCCCAGGCGGGTTCGAGGGGCACGAATGCGCGCGGTTCGGAGCCTATGGTCAGAGACGAGTTCGAGGGTCTGATGACACAAACCTCCTTGGGAAGTGAGATCTGTGTTCGGCTCTATCGCCGCTAAGTGTGCGGCCTCCACGGCGGGGTCCATCCACCCGTCCTCGGAAGGCACGATCTGCTCCAGATTTAAAGCCTGGGCAGCTGCAGGTGCGATCTCCTGAACACCGTCCGATGGCAGATCAAGGTCATGCTCATCGTGACCATAGGGTGCACCTGTTATGGGCTCGAATCCGTCGAAGATCAAGTCCTCGCGGATGTCGGTAGTGTAATTCAGGCTTCCGAACCTGACCTAATGGCCAAGGGGATAGCTGTCGATCTGCTCTAGATGGCTAAGCGAGTTGGGTCACGGTGCGAAGCCACCGAATACGAAGATCTTTCCGGGGAGGAAAAGCTCACCCTTGGCCGCATCATTGTAGATGATTGAAGGAGCCATCAAGCCTTACCATGACGACACAGTGGAACTCTCAATGAAAGCACCAATGTCGGTGTCAAAACCGGCGGATCTCGGGTAAGGGGTCCCGAACTGTGCGTCTAAAGCTAATAGTAACAGGAGGCGGGGGACACAATGTTTACCCAGGTTCAGGCCCTCTCTATGGAGGTAATACCCTACTTCCTGCTTGATTGATCTTGATGATATGAGTATTACAAGAGTTGATCTACCACGAGATTGTAGAGGCTAAACCCTAGAAGCTAGCCTATGATTATGATTGTTCTTATGATCTATCGACTAGCCTGGCCTCGGTTTATATAATGCACCAGAGACCTCGGATAACAAGAGTCCTAGCTGAATACGCCGGTGGGGAGGAGTCCTTGTCTTGATCACCAAGTCTTGTGAAATCTTCATTGTAGGCGGCAGCTGTCCGAACTAGCCCATGAGTATACAGCCATGGGGGTCCTCGGCCCAATCTAACATATCGGTAGATGACGTGGTGAGTACCCCCTAGTCCAGGACACCGTCAGTGCCCATCTTGGAGTTGATGAGCATCTAGATGTGTGGAGCATACCCACATGATCTCTTTTGGTCAGCAGCTGTCCTCTTGATTGTCTCAACAATCAGACTCATCACTTTGGACTTTTGGGGCATATCAAACAACTGCAGCAAGTTGATGGAGTGGCCTCTAATCATCCTGTGATCTCTAGATTTGGGCAACAAGGTGTGCCTCAAGATGGTGTTGATAGTGGCCAGTCCAGACAACAGATAATAAACAGAGCCCAGCTTGTGAGTTTCCAAGGCCTTGTTAGGTATTTCCTTGTACATGTTGGCCATGGAGTTGTGATCTTTCTTCTTCTTGGCATAGACATCTATGTCATTCTCATGATCTTCAGGGGCATTGATCAGCTTGGACCATTCAGCAACTTTTGATTGGTACCTTGTACCTTCAGATATCCAAACAATCTTACCATCAGGGTAAAAATGAGCAGTAGAGTAAAATTGCATGATCAACTCATCATTCCACTTGTAAATTCTTGACCCACAAAGGCATCAACTCCACATGATCTGAAACTTTCATGCACTCCTGGGAAGTGGTCTTCATTGTTGTCGATGTACTTCCAGTCTACCCACTTCATGTTACACACTATGGGCTTCTTATCCAAAAGAACTGTCTCATAGAAGTCCCGCTGCTCCTTTGTGTGAAATATATAGTCCACAACAGTCCTTATCCTCACAGCATAAGTGTCTGATTGTCTCCACAATCTGAGACCTGCATCCTTTCTGACTTTCATGTTTTCATCCACTGGATGTGTATCATCATGATCAGGAATCTTGGGCTTTAGCTTCCTAAGCACTTGGGCTTCAACATCTTCTTCCACCTCAGGCGCTGGGGCCTTGTTCTTCTCAGCAGCAGGTATGTTCCTTGTGCTCCTCTTTGGTGCAGTCTTGGGAGCTGGAGCAGAAGCTTTGGGAGCAGTCTTGGGCTTTGAAGGAGCAACCCCAGACTTGATGGCATCCCCGATCAGCTGTTGTGCTTTAGGAGCTGGTGCAACATCCTCTTCTGCAGCTTCATCATCACTTCTTCTCATGGGAGAAGGTCCAAGCACCTTGGCAGTGGTAGTTCTAGCCCTTTTCTTCTTCTTTCCTTCTTCAGCTGCCTCATCATAAGATTGTTCCATTGTGAACTTCATGGTTTCTCCTGTTGGAACTTTCCTTGGCTTTGACATTAGCACTCTCTTGGCAGGAGCTTTCTTGTTCAAACTAGGCTTTGTAGATGCAGTTGTGCCAAACTCTTTCTTGACAACCTTTTTCTTGGAGCCGACTTCTTGCTCAACAGCAACATAATCTTCATCTTCAGAATCAGAATTTCTCTTCCTCCTTTGCCTAGTAGCAGCCCTAGGCAGGTTGCTAGGAGTACTTCTGCTGCCTTCATCAAAACTGCTAGAGGGACTAGTGCCCTCACTTAGATTCACTTGCTCCTCTGACTTGTTTTGGCTGTCACTCTGATCAGACATACTGACACTGCAAACTGACAACTGACCCTGTGAATAGTTATAGATGAGATAGAGTGGATGAGCATCACAAAGTGTAGAGATTTTGCAAAACAAGTGAGTCAAAAACTTAGTTTTAGTTTTCCACAGAAAGCATTTCGGAGCTACCGATTTGTTACACACGGTGACACCAAAGCAATATTGGAGTCTGAACTAGTGACATCGGTCAGAATGAGACACAGTTTGGTGAGTCCGAGATTGCTAGGGTTTCACTATGAGATGAACTCGGCCACACCGATTGCAAATTTCGGTCAGACCGAAAGTTACAAGTGCAATGGCCTAAGCCAAATCAGTGAGACCGATTTCTACAACTTGGTCGGTCCGAGATGAGTTCGGTGGAAACCTAACCCTAAATTTTCGAATCAAAACTAATATAGAGGAAGTTTTTGCTGGATAGGCTGATCTCATACGTGGTAAGCATCATGGCATTGGCTTTGTGCTAAGAATCGAAGGTAAGGATTGCACAAAGATTCGAACTCATACCCTAGCTCGGGGATGAGCTCGCTACAGTGGCAACGGCAGTGTAGAATTCCACTGACGGCGATGGAGACCAGCGGTAGGAGGTCGTTGGCGACGAGAGGACGATCCGGAGACCTGAGTTGGCAGAGCAGGACACGCACGGGCAAAGAGGTTTCGGAGAAATTTCCAAAATTTGACCCGTTGGTATATATATCCTGACCCTGTCGGTGTGACCGAGTGGAACAACTCGGTGGCACCAAGATGCAGAATCGCAAGCGGGTACTGCAACTCGGTGTGACCGAATGGTTCTAATCGGTTGCACCGAGATTGAAAACCTAGATCAACTCAGTGAACTCGGTATGTCCGAAAAGGATGAATCGGTTAGACCAAAATGCACAGAGAGGTTTTGGAAGTTTAAGTCTATGACGAATCGGTGACTCCGAGTGCTCCTCACACAGAGGGTTCAAATCTGACTTGATCAAACTTTGTGATGTAGCATGAATAGAGTTTGAGAAGAGAAAAGCATAGATAGCCATAGGAAGTACTTATGCATTCTTGTCCATCCATTTGGCATGAAGAAAAACCAAACAAACAATGCAACAAATGGATGTCCTCGAATGAGAAAAATATGCAATCAACATGCTCACACAATAAAATGGCAAATGAAATATGTGGCAAAGCATGCACAAACACTCTAGCATCTATTAAGCAATTGGCGATGACTAGGTCATCTATATATGAGTATATTGACTTAGGAGTCAAATGAGAACATTTGATCATAGGTCATACTCATCGTTTAAGCACAAGTGGGGTTACCACTTTTACATAAAGCATTGTTGTGTTCACACCATTAGAGTTGCTTTAGCTCAATTCTTAGAGTAAAGCTCCACTTAGATGTGATATCCCCCCTAAGAGGGATGAACTAACCTTGGGTTTTGTCGATGATGACTTCATGTAGATGTTGAAAGATGTGGATGCTCATTGTTGATGTAGATCATTTGGAGCAATCCATTGGAGTGAGTTGCACTTTCAATACCTACACGGGTTAGTCCCACAAGGAACAAACAAGGATATCCATAGACATAGAGTGAAGTTCACACAAGATGATTTCCATGAAAGCATTAGGTTACCTTGTCCCTTGTCTTGCCAACAAGAGGGTTTGTGACTCCTTGAACTAGTGCACAATGTGGAAGTTGTTTGCACTTGTTCTCGCCAAAATGATATGAGTGGAGTATGTTGGCGGAGTCACCCTCAAGAACTCTCTAGTTCTTCTTCTTCGGGATCCACATCAACTTGATGGGAATCCTTGGATTTGTAGTCGTACTTGATAAAGTAGAACTTGATGTAGTCTTGGGAACCCACTTGACCAAGGCCTTAGGAGCTTCTTCAAATGCATCAATCTCCTCTTGAAGCTTGTCCTTGCCTTTTAGCTTGTGGTCTTGTGGTGGAATATCATCTTGAGCTTTTGTTCCTTGAAAAGAAGTGGGATCATACTTCTCTTGTTGAGGAACAAACTTCGTCTTGGGGTATTGATCTTCTTCCCACTCAACTCCGTTGGCATTGAACTTTCGTTCAAAACCAACACCTTGATTCTTTTGGTGCCTTCCTTGCTTGCGTACAATTTCCTCAAATTGCTTACTTCCGGCAAGGCTCTTGTAAACACCTTTCTCTATAATTCCCTTCAATAAGCTATTTTCTTGCTCAAGTGTAACTTGGCTAAGAGAATCATTAGTGGAATCAAGTGAACTACTAGAAGCAACACCATTGGATTTAGCATGATTATTGTTACTACTAGAAGAAGAATCTTTCTTGTTGCTAGATTTTACTTGTGGCATGTAAGTAGACAAGAGTAAACACTTGGCAATGTAAGAAGAACTTTTCTTTCGAAGATCATCATTGATTGCCTTGAAAAACTCATGCTCTTGCTCTAGATTGAGCTTTTCAAAACATAGCTTCTCATGAGTCTTTAAAAGTTCTCGATGATCATCTAAAGTAGTTTCATGAGCTAACTTAAGAGTGTTTAGTTCTTTAGTTAGATGCGCAATCTCCTTCTTATCATTGTCATTCATTTTATCTTGATTAGCATGATTAATAGCAAGTTCATCATAGTTTTCATCACTAGCATTATCAACAAGTAAATCATCATCACCTAGCAAATCATCTTCATCACTATCGAAATCAAAATACTAGGGATGTGATACCTTTGGACGTTTAGCCATGAAGAATCTTCCAATTCCTTCATTTGGTGAGTCAAATATGTCATAGCTATTAGATGACACAAGTGCTAGACCGGCAACACCTTCATCTTGAGTATATTCAGAGTCCGAGTGATAACTTCTCTCGGAGTGTTGGTAGGAGTCGGAGCCGGATACCCATTCACCAACCTGAGCTTGATGTCTTTGTTTTGTGTAGCTCCTTGATGACTTGTCCTTCCTTTCTGAATCCTTGCTTCTGCAAGAGGTTCTTCATTCATAACGATCATCTCTACTCCTTCTCTCCCTTGGAGGTAATTCCTCTCTTTTACTTCTCCTTTTAGGCGAGTCTTCTCTTCTTTTGTAGGGGACGTACACTCATTGGAGTAGTCTCCGGGTCTTCCACAATTATAGGAATTACGCTCACGAGTAGAAGATATTTTGTCATTGTAGGACCTTGACTTGTAACTTCTTTCTTTACTTCTACTCTTGTAGAACTTGTTGAAGTTCTTCACTATTAGGCTCAATTCTTCATTGAAGGCTTGTTTCTCACTTGATGAAGTAGGAGCGTCACATGAGGCTTTGTAAGCACCACTTGAGTTGTTGTGAAGCTCTTCTTTATCCTTGAGTGACATCTCATGAGCAACAATTCTTCCAATGACTTCGGTTGGCTTGAGATCTTTGTAATTGCGCATCATTTGGATCAATGTGCACATGGTGTCATATTTTACATCCAAGGCTCTTAGGATCTTCTTGATGATGAATCTATCGGTCATCTCTTCACTTCCTAAGCTGGCAATCTCATTTGTGATGAGAGCAAGCCTAGAGTACATTTCAGCGACACCTTCACCACCCTTCATTTTGAACTTGTCAAGCTGACTTTGAAGCACATCCAATTTGGATTCCTTGATAGAGTCGGTACCTTCGTGCATATTAATCAAAGTATCCCAAATTTCCTTTGCATTCTCAAGAAGACTGATTTTGTTGAATTCTCTGGGGCATAATCCGTTGAAGATAATATCCCATGCTTGAGCATTGTATTGCAACATCTTAAATTCTTCCGCGGTAGCTTCACAATTTGGTTCCCTTCCATTGAAGAAATCACCTTGCATGCCAATACAGAAAATAGCCCAAACGGCGGGGTTATGTCCAAGAATATGCATTTTCATCTTATGCTTCCAACTAGCAAAATTGGTACCATCAAAGTAAGGACCTCTACGGTGGTAATTTCCCTCGCTAGACGCCATACTCTCCTAGGTTGTGCAACCAAGGCTATGATCACCAAAGCTATGGAAATCAAGGCAAATGGAGACCAAAGGTCTGATACCACCTGTAGGATCAAAAGTATGTCTAGAGGGGGGTGATTAGACTGCTTGACCAAATAAAAATCTACACTACTGTAGGATGCTGCTAATGCGACACTACGATCAGAGACCCTTTGAGAAACTGCGTGCGATGAAATAATCGCAAACAGTGCTGTATGGAAACCATCAGAAATGCATAAAACGTTTCTGATGACGGATGCATCAAACACGGTTCAGGTTTTAGTTGCATGTGCGATGAAGGGCATACGGTTCAGTTCCATTAACTGTTTGTGATGAGGAGGAACAAAAGAAATGGGCAGCCAGATGAAGGCGTGTGCGATACACAGCATACGTTTCACTCGGATGAACTATTTGTGATTAGGAAGCACAAAAGAAACGGTCAGCCAGATCAAGGTGTGTGTGATATATGGCATGCGATTCACTCAAATGACTTATTTGCGTTGAGACATGAGAACAGAAATGGTTCAACTTAACAAGATGTGTGTGATACGCAGCAAACAGGTCTATAATCAGAAATGTGTGTGAAGACCGATAATAACACAGACGGTTGCTGCTAATAAGACGTGTGTGTTGTGTGATGGGATTGCATACAGAAAAACAACATACACACACACACACACACACACACTTATAAGGACATGCTTGCATAACCAAATTAAACATCCACTTACATAGGTGGCTACTACAACCATGGCATTTGCACACACCAAAGTAAACTATTACATGCATAATTACATAGGTGGCTACTACACACATGACATTTCCACACACCAGTAAAGTAAACTATATATTACATGCGTGATTAACTAGCATAAACGATCATCTGATCATCATCTACTTCTTGTGACGCTTGCTCTGCTTGTGGCTCGATCCGGGCTCGTCGATTTGGGTAACGAGGCACTTCCTCATGTCAATGATCCACCTGTGCATCTCGTAGCATGTGTACACGCTCTTGGCTGCAAACCTGAGGTGAGGTTCATCTAGTTGCTGCATCCAGGCCCTGTGCCAGGATACAGGACTTGTTCTCTGGGCATCCTGCTTCATCTTTTCATAGTAGGGGTCGATGATGGATGAAGCGAGTTCGACTAGGGAGTCCTTCTTCATCCTGCCCCAGACCGTGTAGTGGTCACGGATTTCGATAAGGTTCTTACAGGCCAAGCCCGTAACACTGAGCGCTTTTACATCGTTGGTGCTATCCACCGTGGTGAACTTGTAGTCAGTGCTTTTGACAAACCTGTTGAAACGGTCGCAAGGCTCTGTGGCCATGCAATAGTCGTAGATGAGGGCATGATGGCGCACGCACAACTGGGCGACGACAACCTTCTGATTTATGCCGGGACGACCGTTGGTGTACTGGAGGTCGATGCCGACCACCTTGTACATGTCTCCAGCAAGCAACTGCTCAATGTTGTTGATGTAGTCATCCACCACGGCCGGGTCGATGGTGTACACCACCGAGAGATCCATCTCCCTCGCGTGGTCTCCACTCTATGCTCGCCGAAATCCATTGGAGCGCCACCGGACATCCCCTCTCTATGTGTCATCGTGGGTGTGCTTGTTGTGTTGTGGGGCACAATCAAAAGGTTGAAGAGACTAAGGTTATAATGGACACTGGAATTAAAGGGGAAGCCGGACGGCCAGGAATATCGGCAGGCCCTGATGGCAGTTCTAATTTGCAGCGCGTAACTCCATCGTGCCACACGTAACTACATCACGTGGCAACATGCGCGGCGCAACCGCATGCATATGGCCCCCCCGACATGATCGTGCGCACACCCAACCGCTGGCAGAGCATGCGTGAAGGGATGCAAGCAGAGCAATGCGCGGTCGCCTCAAGGAAAAGCTGTCCACAAGTCGAGCGCGCAGATGGACGTGAGCAGAGCGTGCCAACGGACGCGGCAGAGCGCGTCGCGGTGCCTAATGGTGAGCATAGCATGCTGCGGTGCCTAACAGCGAACAGAGCTTCCCGAGGGACGCTAGAAGAGGACGGCATAGTCATACGTGGCAAATAAGACGAACTGTGCGAGCGACGTCGGAGACATCAAGCACGAATCATATTAGGGTTACGTGTGATATACGTGGCAGACAGTTGATCCATCATAGCTGTTTGTGATGGAATAAGCCGTGTGTGTTGCGGGCAAACGCCTGCTGGTGTATAACCTTAAATTTAACCAAAAAAGTGTTAATGCATGTTACAAAAATTGTATAGCTGGAAACTATGTTCAAATACGACTCCAATGATATAATCAACGGGACATGCATTCGTATTTATTAGTTAAATCCTACTTATAAACCAGGACGGGGTATAGTAGGTAATTAAATCACAAATGTTTTTTTATTAAATGTATGTGTACATGTCCTCTCGTCCTCCTCTCGCACGTGTTGTCACCCCGCTGCCGCAGATGGCTTAGAGCGCAAGCTTGCGCAGCGCGCGGGGGCATTCTTTTGGCCAAACGGTGGCGCCAATGAATCGTCCGTGAGCCCGTTCCCATGCAAGCTTCCCGCCCGACTCGGTGAAATCCCCCAAAATCCAAATGCTTACCGGCCTGCTATAAAAACCCTCACGGCCGGCAAGTCCCGCGTCGCATTTTCCCCTCCCTCCCTGTAGCTTATCTCGTCTGCTTCTCCCACAATTGCCAATGGCACCGGTCCATTTTCGTCGCTCAGCCACTCCACCATCATCAGAGGACAGCTCCAGCTGGGAGGCTACACCGCGGCGGCGGCACAGTCCCCGGCGTAGTGTAGTGCGCATGGCGTCCCTGTTGGGTGTGTGCGGAACACCCACCACACGCTCTGCCGCCGCTGCCCGTCGGCAGCTGTTGCCGGCCTCCATTGCCGCCACACCACCATCGAAAGCCAGGGCCATCTCCCGCTCTGCCGCTGCGGCCCGAAGGCGGGAGGTGGCCGTCATGCCCGCCACCCCACTGCCGGCACCGTGGCCATCACCTCCTCTGCCACCGCGGCCCGAAGGCCACCACCCCATCATCGGCCATTGTGGCCACCAGCGCACCATCGACTGCCGGGATCATCACCTACTCTGCCACCGCCGCCTGAAGGAGGGCGGCGGAGGTGGAGGACCGCACGTGCATCAGCGACCTTGCGCGCTACATCGAGTTCCTGCAGGAGGAGTAGGAGCGCCTTGTCGAGCACGCAAAGAGCCTTACCGCAGCCGTGGCCGCAGCACACGCCGATGCAGAGGCGAGGAATCAGGAGATCTACGAGCAGTCTGGCCACTTCGAGAGGGATCGTCTGGAGCGGCAATGGGTGTTCGAGCTGGGGAGCTTCGCTGAATGTGCAAAAGCGGCAAACACCGTATTACATTTCTCCGGCTCGTCGGTAGGCTCCTCCTCCTCCTCTGCCTCTCACTGAGCACGCTCGGCAGAGGAGAGGCTGCCGGAAGTAGCACAAAGCCCCTCCGTGGTAGTAGTAGTAGTATTTAGGGGCTATTTTGTTCAGTTCATCTGACTATAGATGTGTGGTCGAACTGTATAACGTACTTAAAATTAGCTAGTATATATAGTTGAACTAGCTATTTCAGTACGTGGTTGGCAACAATAGGGGAGAAGTTTCGTCGGTTCAGCTGTCGAGTTGAACTGTTTGTATAAATTAAGAACGACTGCTTAATCTATGAATGAAATCTATGCTTAATTACTGAATTTTAGTTGCAAAAATTACATAGTGCTAATGATTTCTAGCTGCATATTTTGACGAATCGCAGTGTTACAAGGATTGACAAATGGCAACATTACTAGATCAACAAATGTAAATCTTTCCAGTTTGAAAAATGGCAACATACCCAATATGACAGATGCAAATCTTACCAAATTGTTTGTACGTGGTTGCACACGGGTCATCTAGAACAACCGTTTTTGTTGAAGGGATGCACAAATCCTGCACTGCTCGCACGCCTCCCGTTTAGTCAAGGTCAAGCAGCTATTCGCACGGCACCTCCTACAACCATTAAAACCAAGACACGTGCCGTCACGTGAATGGTTAACATAATTTTGGATTTACTAGAATTTAAAAACCAGGCATCTCAATATTTTGCCGGCAATCAACGGTGCCCTGGTGTTTGAAATTCATGCCCATTTCTTGCATGGGACCTAAGCATGCACCCAAGGACACAATTTGATTTTTCAACCAATTTATATGGACTGGAGCATGTGCATGTAGTTCAAATTTGAATTATGCACATAAATGCATCGAAAACTCAATTAATGCATAAAAATGTCCAAACGAACCCCGAAAAATCACAAAAATTCACACAACACTCCTGTTGTTCTATGTTGACACAAGAAAAATATTTGAAAGCAATAAGAGGCAATGGATATCGTTTCTTCCCCAAAGGTGGGACGTTCCCTACCGAAAAACATCATGCTTGCTGTGAGAAGCTCCGGTTTGTGAGAAGCATATACCCAAACCTGCCCCAAATGGGACAAAACTTGTACCACGACATGTTGATACCGCTCCATGATAGCATGCCAAGTTTCATTAATTTCAGACAAGTTTTGGATTTACTAGAATTTAACAACCAGACATCTCAATGTTTTGCTGGCAATCAATGGTGCCCTAGTGTTTGAAATTCATTCCCATTTGTTGCATGGGACCTAAGCATGCACCCAAGGACCCATATTTGATTTTTCAACCAATTTATATGCACTAGAGCATGTGCATGCAGTTCAAATTTGAATTATGCACATAAATGCATTGAAAACTCAACTAATGCATAAAAATGTCCAAACAAACCCCAAAAAATCACAAAATTCACACAACACTCAACAACACTCCAGTTGTTCTATGTTGGCACAAGAAAAAAATTTGAAAGCAATAAGAGGTAATGGATTTCGTTTCGTCCCCAAAGGTGGGAAGTTCCCTACCGAAAACCATCATGCTTGTTGTGAGAAGCTCTGGTTTGTGAGAAGCATATACCCAAACCTGCTCCAAATGGGACAAAATTTGTAAAACGACATGTTGATGCCGCTCCTTGATAGCATGCCAAGTTTCATGAATTTCAGAAGGGTTTTGGATGTACTAGAATTTAAAAACCAGGCATATCAATGTTTTACCGGCAATCAACGGTGCCCTGGTGTTCGAAATTCATTCCCATTTCTTCCATGGGACCTAAGCATGAACCCAGGGACAAAAATTTGTTTTTTCAACCAATTTATATGCACTGGAGCATGTGCATGTAGTTCAAATTTGAATTATGCACATAAATGCATTGAAAACTCAGTTAACGCATAAAAATGTCCAAATGAACCCCAAAAAATCGCAAAAATTCACACAACACTCCTGTTGTTCTATGTTGACACGAGAAAAATATTTGAAAGCAATAAGAGGAAATGGCTATCATTTCATCCCCAAAGGTGGGACGTTCCCTATCGAAAACCATCATGGTTGTTGTCACAAGCTCCGGTTTGTGAGAAGCATATACCAAAACCTGCCCCAAATGGGACAACATTTGTATCACATCATGTTGATGCCGCTCCATGATAGCATTCCAAGTTTCATGAATTTCAGACGAGTTTTGGATTTACTAGAATTTAAAAACCAGGCATCTCAATGTTTCGCCGACAATCAACGGTGCCATGATGTTCAAAATTTATTCCCATTTCTTGCATGGGACCTAAGCATGCACCCTAGGACACAGATTTGATTTTTCAACCAATTTATATGCACTGGAGCATGCGCATGTAGTTCAAATTTGAATTATGCACATAAATGCATTGCAAACTCAGTTAATGCATAAAAATGTCCAAATGAACCCCGAAAAATCACAAAAATTCACACAACACTCCTGTTGTTCTATGTTGACACGAGATTTTTTTTGAAAGCAATAAGAGGCAATGGATATCGTTTCGTCCCAAAGGTTGGACGTTCCCTACAGAAAACCATCATGCTTGTTGTGAGAAGCTCCGGTCTGTGAGAAGCATATACCCAAACCTGCCCCAAATGGGACAAAAAATTTACCACGACATGTTGATGCCGCTCCATGATAGCATGCCAAGTTTCATGAATTTCAGATGAGTTTTGGATTTACTAGAATTTAAAAACCATGCATCTCAATGTTTTGCCGGCAATCAACGGTGCTCTGGTGTTCGAAATTCATTCCCATTTCTTGCATGGGACCTAAGCATGCACCCTAGGAAACAGATTTGATTTTCAACCAATTTATATGAAATGGAGCATGTGCATGTAGTTCAAATTTGAATTATGCACATAAATGCATTGAAAACTCAGTTAATGCATAAAAATGTGCAAACGAACCCCGAAAAATCACAAAAATTCACACAACACTCATGTATCTATGTTGACACGAGATTTTTTTTGAAAGCAATAAGAGGCAATGGATATCATTTCGTCCCCAAAGGCGGGACGTTCCCTACCGAGAACCATCATGCTTGTTGTGAGAAGCTCCGGTTTTTGAGAAGCATATACCCAAACCTGCCCCAAATGGGACAAATTTTTTACCACGACATGTTGATGCCGCTACATGATAGCATGCCAATTTCATGAATTTCAGACGAGTTTTGGATTTACTAGAATTTAAAAACCAGGTATCTCAATGTTTGTGACTGAGTGACGGTGGAAGGGTGTTTGAAGTTCATTCCCATTTCTTGCATGGGACCTAAGCATGCAACCAAGGACACATATTTGATTTTTCAATAAGTTTATATGCACAAGAGCATGTGCATGTAGTTCAAATTTGAATTACGCGCATAAAATGCCTAGAAAACCCAGTTAATGTATAAAAATGTACAAATGAACCCTGAATAATTCCAATTTTTTGGACGACACACCTATAGTTGCATGTTCACTGCAGATAAAAGTTCTAACTATTCAAACACCATCCTTTGTAGCTGTGACCCATTACGTAATTCAAATGATCAAGATGATAAATCAAGTAGATCGCACACAGTTAATTATCACCAACTGTGTGAGATGCAGCACAAAATATCTTGGAGCACCGTCAGTGTATAGTACGCCCATGCCTTACGAGAGAAGGTGCGTCGGCTACAGTCCACAGGCGGTGTGTCAAGCACACTAACTAGCTCACTCCCCAAATATCATTTCACTGTTCATTCATTGCCGGTGAAAGATGGGGACGTGGACCCACGTCGTGAGGGAAACTTCGGCTGCCCACTCCGGCAAGAGTGCGTCTGCGGCCGCCAGGCGCGTGCTAACAAGCTTCGTGAGGGCGACAGCAGTCTGCGTCCGGGCGGTCAAGGCAGCCCAAACGGCCATTGTTGCTTCTCAGGCGGCGGCAACAGCATCTACCTCGGGGATAGCGACTGGCGAGAGCGGCACAACAGCTGTCCATTCCGCAGCGGCGGCCTTAGCCCTGCTGGAGGCCGCCCACTACCATGTCGACGACATCCACACCCAGGTCGTGGCGGCCACCACACAAATTGAACGAAGCTTCTCCGACAATGGTCGGCAACCCACGGCCGAAGAGCTGGTAATCGTCGAGACAGATCGAGCAGCCGCCCGTTCCTGCGCGGCATACCTTGCCACGACGGAGCCCTCCAGAGCCCACATGGCGTCAGCCCACCCCAGCTCATGGCCGCCTTTTCCAAAGATATGGCGGACGCGGTGTTGGAGAACGTAGCAGAAATTCGAAATTTTCCTACGAGTCACCAAGATCTATCTATGGAGAAACCAGCAATGAGGGGAAGGAGAGTGCATCTACATACCCTTGTAGATCGCTAAGCGGAAGCGTTCAAGAGAACGGGGTTGAAGGAGTCGTACTCGTCGTGATCCAAATCACCGAAGATCCTAGTGCCGAACGGACGGCACCTCCGCGTTCAACACACGTACAACCCGGTGATGTCTCCCATGCCTTGATCTAGCAAGGAGAGAGGGATAGGTTGAGGAAGACTCCGTCCAGCAGCAGCACAACGGCGTGGTGGTGGTGGAGGAGCGTGGCAATCCTACAGGGCTTCGCCAAGCACCTGCGGGAGAGGAGGAGGTGTCACGGGAGGGAGGGAGGCGCCAGGGCTTCAGGTGCGGCTGCCCTCCCTCCCCTCCACTATATATAGGGGCAAGGGAGAGGGGGAGGGCGCAGCCTTGCCCCTTCATCCAAGGAAGGGGTGCGGCTAAGGGGGGGAGGAGTCCATCCTCCCCAAGGCACCTCGGAGGTGCCTTCCCCTTTTAGGACTCTCCCCTCCCCAAGTCTCCTTGGCGCATGGGCCTCTTGGGGCTGGTGCCCTTGGCCCATATAGGCCAAGGCGCACCCCCTACAGCCCATGTGCCCCCCCGGGGCAGGTGGACCCCCGGACCCCTTTCGGCACTCCCGGTACAATATCGATAAAGTGCGAAACTTTTCCGGTGACCAAAATAAGACTTCCCATATATAAATCTTTACCTCCGGACCATTCTGGAACTCCTCGTGACGTCCGGGATCTCATCCGAGACTCCGAACAACATTCGGTAACCACATACAAACTTCCTTTATAACCTTAGCGTCATCGAACCTTAAGTGTGTAGACCCTACGGGTTCGGGAACCATGCAGACATGACCGAGACGTTCTCCGGTCAATAACCAACAGCGGGATCTGGATACCCATGTTGGCTCCCACATGTTCCACGATGATCTCATCGGATGAACCACGATGTCAAGGACTCAATCGATCCTGTATACAATTTCCTTTGTCTAGCGGTATAGTACTTGCCCGAGATTCGATCGTCGGTATCCCGATACCTTGTTCAATCTCGTTACCGGCAAGTCTCTTTACTCGTTCCGTAACACATCATCCCGTGATCAACCCCTTGGTCACATTGTGCACATTATGATGATGTCCTACCGAGTGGGCCCAGAGATACCTCTCCGTCACACGGAGTGACAAATCCCAGTCTCGATTCGTGCCAACCCAACAGACACTTTCGGAGATACCTGTAGTGCACCTTTATAGCCACCCAGTTACGTTGTGACGTTTGGTACACCCAAAGCATTCCTACGGTATCCGGGAGTTGCACAATCTCATGGTCTAAGGAAATGATACTTGACATTAGAAAAGCTTTAGCATACGAACTACGATCTTTGTGCTAGGCTTAGGATTGGGTCTTGTCCATCACATCATTCTCCTAATGATGTGATCCCGTTATCAACGACATCCAATGTCCATGGTCAGGAAACCGTAACCATCTATTGATCAACGAGCTAGTCAACTAGAGGCTTACTAGGGACATGGTGTTGTCTATGTATCCACACATGTATCTGAGTTTCCTATCAATACAATTATAGCATGGATAATAAACGATTATCATGAACAAGGAAATATAATAATAACTAATTTATTATTGCCTCTAGGGCATATTTCCAACAGTCTCCCACTTGCACTAGAGTCAATAATCTAGTTCACATCGCTATGTGATTAACACTGATATGTCACATCGCCATGTGACCAACATCCAAAGAGTTTACTAGTGTCACTAAACTAGTTCACATCACCATGTGATTAAGACTCAATGAGTTCTGGGGTTTGATCATGTTTTCCTTGTGAGAGAAGTTTTAGTCAACGGGTCTGCAGTATTCAGATCCGTATGTACTTCACAATTCTCTATGTCATATTGTAAATGCTGCTTCCAAGTTCCACTTGAAGCTATTCCAAATGGTTGCTCCACTATACGTATCCGGTTTGCTACTCAGAGTCATTCGGATAGGTGTTAAAGCTTGCATCGACGTAACCCTTTACGCCGAACTCTTTATCACCTCCATAATCGAGAAACATGTCCTTATTTACTCCAAGGACAATTTTGACCGCTGTCCAATGATCCATTCCTGGATCATTCTTGTACCCCTTGACTGACTCATGGCAAGGCACACTTACGGTGCGGTACACAGCATAGCATACTACAGAGCCTATGTCTGAAGCATAGGGGACGACCTTCGTCCTTCCTCTCTCTTCTGCCGTGGTCGAGCTTTAACTCTTAACTTCATACCTTACAACTCAGGCAAGAACTCCTTCTTTGACTGATCCATCTTGAACACCTTCAAGATCATGTCAAGGTATGTGCTCATTTGAAAGTACCATTTAGCGTTTTGATCTATCCTCATAGATCTTGATGCTCAATGTTCAAACAGCTTAATTCAGGTTTTCTATTGAAAAACACTTTTCAAATAACCCTGTATGCTTTTCAGAAATTCTACATCATTTCCGATCATCAATATGTCAACAACATATACTCATCAGAAATTCCATAGTGCTCCCACTCACTTCTTTGGAAATACAAGTTTCTCATGAACTTTGTATAAACCCAAAATCTTTGATCATCTCATCAAAGCGCACATTCCAACTCCGAGATGCTTACTCCAGTCCTTAGAAGGATCGCTGGAGCCAGCATACCTTTTAGCATCCTTAGGATCGACAAAACTTTTCTGATTGTATCACATACAACCTTTCCTTACGAAAACTGGTAAGGAAACTCGTCTTGACATCCATCTGCCAGATTTCATAAATGCAGCTAATGCTAACATGATTCCGACGGACTTAAGCATCGCTACGGATGAGAAAATCTCATCGTAGTCAACTCCTTGAACTTGTGAAAAACTCTTCGCCACAAGTCGAGCTTCATAGACGGTGACATTACCGTCCACGTCCGTCTTCTTCTTAAAGATCCATTTATCTCAATGGCTTGCCGATCATCGGGCAAGTCCACCAAAGTCCATGCTTTGTTCTGATACATGGATCCTATCTCGGATTTCATGGCTTCTAACCATTTGTCGGAATTTGGGCCCACCATCGCTTCTCCATAGCTCGTAGGTTCATTGTTGTCTAGCAACATGACCTTCAAGACAGGATTACTGTACCACTCTGAAGTAGTACGTATCCTTGTCACCCTACGAGGTACGGTAGTGACTTGATCCAAAAACTTCATGATCACTATCATAAGCTTCTACTTCAATTGGTGTAGGCGCCACAGGAACAACTTCCTGTGCCCTGCTACACACTTGTTGAAGTGACGGTTCAATAACCTCATCAAGTCTCCACCATCCTCCCACTCAATTTTCGAGACAAACCTTTCCTCGAGAAAGGACCCGATTCAAGAAACAATCCCTATTGCTTTTGGATCTGAATTAGGAGGTATACCCAACTGTTTTGGGTGTCCTATGAAGATGCATTTTATCCGCTTTGGGTTCGAGCTTATCAACCTGAAACTTTTTCACATAAGCGTCGCAGCCCCAAACCTTTCAAGAAACGACAACTTAGGTTTCTCCAAACGGTGTCGTCTCAACGGAATTACGTGGTACCCTATTAAAGTGAGTGCGGTTGTCTCTAATGCCTAACCCATGAACGATAGTGGTAATTCGATAAGAGACATCATGGTACGCACCATATCCAATAGGGTGCAACTATGATGTTCGGACACACCATCACACTATGGTGTTCCAGGCGGTATTAATTGTGAAACAATTTCCACAATGTCTTAATTGCGTGCCAAGGCTCGTAACTCAGATACTCATCTCTATGATCATATCATAGTCATTTTATCCTCTTGTCACGATGATCTTCAACTTCACTCTGAAATTACTTGAACCATTCAATAATTCAGACTTGTGTTTCATCAAGTAAATATACTCAACATCTACTCGAATCATCTGTGAAGTAAGAACATAACGATATTCACTGCATGCCTCAGCACTCATTGGACTGCACACATCAAAATGTGTTACTTCCAACAGGTTGCTATCTTGTTCCATCATACTGGAAACGAGGTTTTTCAGTCATCTTGCTCATGTGGTATGATTTGCATATCTCAAGTGATTCAAAATCAAGTGAGTCCAAACGATCCATCTGCATGGAGTTTCTTCATGCGTATACACCAATAGACATGGTTCGCATGTCTCAAACTTTTCAAAAACGAGTGAGTCCAAAGATCCATCAACATGGAGCTTCTTCATGCGTTTTATACCAATGTGACTTACATGACAGTGCCATAGGTAAGTGGTACTATTGTTACTATCTTATATCTTTTGGCATGAAAATGTGTATCACTACGATCGAGATTCAATAAACCATTCCTTTAGGTGCAAGACCATTGAAGGTATTATTCAAATAAATAGAGTAACCATTATTCTCCTTAAATGAATAACCGTATTGCGATAGACATAATCCAATCATGTCTATGCTCAACGCAAACACCAAATGACAATTATTCAGGTTCAATACTAATCTTGATGGTAGAGGGAGCGTGCGATGTTTGATCACATCAAACTTGGAAACACTTCCAACACATATCGTCAGCTCACCTTTAGCTAGTCTCCGTTTATTCCGTAGCTCTTTTATTTCGAGTTACTAACACTTAGCAACCGAACCGGTATCTTAATACCCTGGTGCTACTAGGAGTACTAGTAAAGTACACATTAACATAATGTATATCCAATATACTTCTATCGACCTTGCCAGCCTTCTCATCTACCAAGTATCTAGGGTAATTCTGCTCTAGTGACTGTTCCCCTTATTACGGAAGCACTTAGTCTCGGGTTTGGGTTAAACCTTGGGTTTCTTCACTAGAGCAGCAACTGATTTGCCGTTTCATGAAGTGTCCCTTCTTGCCCTTGCCCTTCTTGAAACTAGTGGTTTCACCAACCATCAACAATTGATGCTCCTTCTTGATTTCTACTTTCGCGGTGTCAAACATCGCGAATACCTCAAGGATCATCATATCTATCCCTGATATGTTATAGTTCATCACGAAGCTCTAGCAGCTTGGTGGCAATGACTTTGGAGAAACATCACTATCTCATCTGGAAGATCAACTCCCACTCGATTCAAGTGATTGTTGCACTCAGACAATCTGAGCGCAAGCTCAACGATTGAGCTTTTCTCCCTTAGTTTGCAGGCTAAGAAAATCGTCGGAGGTCTTATACCTCTTGACGTGGGCACGAGACTGAAATCCCAATTTCAGCCCTCGAAACATCTCATATGTTCCGCGACGTTTCGAAAAACGTCTTTGGTGCCTCAACTCTAAACCGTTTAACTGAACTATCACGTAGTTATCAAAACGTGTATGTCCGATGTTCGCAACATCCACAGACGACGATTGGGGTTCAGCACACTAAGCGGTGCATTAAGGACATAAGCTTTCTACTGTCCGCATAATCGCTACTGTCAACTTTCAACTATATTTTCTCTAGGAACATATCTAAACAGTGGAACTAAAGCGCGAGCTTATGACATAATTTGCAAAGATCTTTTGACTATGTTCAGGATAATTAAGTTCATCTTATGAACTCCCACTCAGATAGACATCCCTCTAGTCATCTAAGTGATTACATGATCCGAGTCAACTAGGCCGTGTCCGATCATCACGTGAGACGGACTAGTCATCATCGGTGAACATCTTCATGTTGATCGTATCTACTATACGACTCATGCTCGACCTTTCGGTCTCTTGTGTTCCGAGGCCATGTCTGTACATGCTAGGCTCGTCAAGTTAACCTAAGTGTTTCGCGTGTGTAAATCTGGCTTACACCCGTTGTATGTGAACGTAAGAATCTATCACACCCGATCATCACGTGGTGCTTCGAAACGACGAACTTTCGCAACGGTGCACAGTTAGGGGGAACACTTTCTTGAAATTTTAATGAGGGATCATCTTATTTACTACCGTCGTTCTAAGCAAATAAGATGCATAAACATGATAAACATCACATGCAATCAAATAGTGACATGATATGGCCAATATCATTTTGCTCCTTTTGATCTCCATCTTCGGGGCTCCATGATCATCATCGTCACCGGCATGACACCATGATCTCCATCATCATGATCTCCATCATCGTGTCTTCATGAAGTTGTCTCGCCAACTATTACTTCTACTACTATGGCTACCGGTTAGCAATAAAGTAAAGTAATTACATGGCGTTGTTCAATGACACGCAGGTCATACAATAAATTAAGACAACTCCTATGGCTCCTGCCGGTTGTCATACTCATCGACATGCAAGTCGTGATTCCTATTACAAGAACATGATCAATCTCATACATCACATATCATTCATCACATTCTTCTTGGCCATATCACATCACATAGCATACCCTGCAAAAACAAGTTAGACGTCCTCTAATTGTTGTTTGCATGTTTTACGTGGCTGCTATGGGTTTCTAGCAAGAACGTTTCTTACCTACGCAAAACCACAACGTGATATGCCAATTGCTATTTACCCTTCATAAGGACCCTTTTCATCGAATCCGTTCCGACTAAAGTGGGAGAGACTGGCACCCGCTAGCCACCTTATGCACCAAGTGCATGTCAGTCGGTGGAACCTGTCTCACGTAAGAGTACGTGTAAGGTCGGTCCGGGCCGCTTCATCCCACAATACCGTCGAAACAAGATTGGACTAGTAACGGTAAGCATATTGAACAAAATCAACGCCCACAACTACTTTGTGTTCTACTCGTGCAAAGAATCTACGCAATAGACCTAGCTCATGATGCCACTGTTGGGGAACGTAGCAGAAATTCAAAATTTTCCTACGTGTCACCAAGATCTATCTATGGAGAAACCAGCAACGAGGGGAAGGAGAGTGCATCTACATACCCTTGTAGATCGCTAAGCGGAAGCGTTCAAGAGAACGGGGTTGAAGGAGTCGTACTCGTCGTGATCCAAATCACCGGAGATCCTAGTGCCGAACGGACGGCACCTCCGCGTTCAACACACGTACAGCCCGGTGACGTCTCCCATGCCTTGATCCAGCAAGGAGAGAGGGAGAGGTTGAGGAAGACTCCATCCAGCAGCAGCACAACGGCGTGGTGGTGGTGGAGGAGCGTGGCAATCCTGCAGGGCTTCGCCAAGCACCTGCGGGAGAGGAGGAGGTGTCACGGGAGGGAGGGAGGCGCCAGGGCTTCAGGTGCGGCTGCCCTCCCTCCCCTCCACTATATATAGGGGCAAGGGAGAGGGGGAGGGCGCAGCCTTGCCCCTTCCTCCAAGGAAGGGGTGCGGCCAAGGGGGGGAGGAGTCCATCCTCCCCAAGGCACCTCGGAGGTGCCTTCCCCTTTTAGGACTCTCCCCTCCCCAAGTCTCCTTGGCGCATGGGCCTCTTGGGGCTGGTGCCCTTGGCCCATATAGGCCAAGGCGCACCCCCTACAGCCCATGTGGCCCCCCGGGGCAGGTGGACCCCCCCGGTGGACCCCCGGACCCCTTTCGGCACTCCCGGTACAATACCGATAAAGTGCGAAACTTTTCCGGCGACCAAAATAAGACTTCCCATATATAAATCTTTACCTCCGGACCATTCCGGAACTCCTCGTGACGTCCGGGATCTCATCCGGGACTCCGAACAACATTCGGTAACCACATACAAACTTCCTTTATAACCCTAGCGTCATCGAACCTTAAGTGTGTAGACCCTACGGGTTCGGGAACCATGCAGACATGACCGAGACGTTCTCCGGTCAATAACCAACAGCGGGATCTGGATACCCATGTTGGCTCCCACATGTTCCACGATGATCTCATCGGATGAACCACGATGTCAAGGACTCAATCGATCCCGTATACAATTCCCTTTGTCTAGCGGTATAGTACTTGCCCGAGATTCGATCGTCGGTATACCGATACCTTGTTCAATCTCGTTACCGGCAAGTCTCTTTACTCGTTCCGTAACACATCATCCCGTGATCAACCCCTTGGTCACATTGTGCACATTATGATGATGTCCTACCGAGTGGGCCCAGAGATACCTCTCCGTCACACGGAGTGACAAATCCCAGTCTCGATTCGTGCCAACCCAACAGACACTTTCGGAGATACCTGTAGTGCACCTTTATAGCCACCCAGTTACGTTGTGACGTTTGGTACACCCAAAGCATTCCTACGGTATCCGGGAGTTGCACAATCTCATGGTCTAAGGAAATGATACTTGACATTAGAAAAGCTTTAGCATACGAACTACGATCTTTGTGCTAGGCTTAGGATTGGGTCTTGTCCATCACATCATTCTCCTAATGATGTGATCCCGTTATCAACGACATCCAATGTCCATGGTCAGGAAACCGTAACCATCTATTGATCAACGAGCTAGTCAACTAGAGGCTTACTAGGGACATGGTGTTGTCTATGTATCCACACATGTATCTGAGTTTCCTATCAATACAATTATAGCATGGATAATAAACGATTATCATGAACAAGGAAATATAATAATAACTAATTTATTATTGCCTCTAGGGCATATTTCCAACACACGGATGGTGAGATGCTTGCCGAGTATGGTGCAATTGATGCCATGGAGCCCCTTACCCAGGAGACCGTCGGGCGCGAGCTAGACATGGAGGTGGCGGTGGAGATCGACGAGCACCAGCCATAGTAGTACTCTTTGTTTTGTTTAATTAAGAGCGTCGGTCTTTAATTTGTTAGAGTAATGTTTAGGTCAGCTAGCTCTATTTAATTGCTGAACTTACTCGATTAAGAAGTTAGTCTCCTTTGTGTACCCAAATTATGCAATGACGTGGATGACCACTGTAACCAAGGAAATTCGAACCAAAAATTTTGACGTTCAAACTCAACGCACACAGGTTAAGCTATCTGAATCGTTTGTGATGTTCACATATTGTACATAGTTCTGAATAAGGGACCGTGTATGATGACACTTTGCGCGCCAGTTTTTTGGCTGAGGCGATTCCAAATTTTCGGCTTCCGCGAAAATATCTACCTCCCCGCCCCCTCCCCCTTACCAAAAGCCACATTTCCCCTCTTTTCGCCTTCCTTTCCAAGTTGAAACCTTCACTCCTTGCTTGCAGCACCGCGTCCTCCTCACAGGCGACCCTCCTTCATGCTCCTCGGCCTCGCCTATCCAGGTAGGTAATCCACACCTGACCCCCATCCTCCTCCTCCTTCCACATCCCACATGCCCCTACCGCCGGCGCGAGCGCGGCACCTTCCACCCAAATCACCGACCCCTCCACCAAATAAGCGTCGGCCTAAGCCATGGTGCACGTAGTATAACCAGGACCTCAAGTAGCATTTGGCAGCGGAGAAGCAAATCGCGGCCGCACACGCGGATGAGGTCGCGACGGCTGCCATTCGTGCCGACCCCCAGATCTTGAAGGAGCACCTTGCCATTTGCTAGCTACGCTGGTTAAGCATGCTCGTTTTACACATTGCGTGTGCTGCTCCTGCCTTTCCTTCACAAATTCTAGTGAATTGTGCTATCTAATTTTACCATGCAATCTGTTGCTTTAGTGTATATGTTCTATATGCCCTGCAGTGTGGTGCTCACTTATTAACTATTTTGTTAATTAGTTGTCGTCTTCAGTTAACTGTTTGGTTCAATTCTGCAAATGTGATGTTCAATTCTTCAGGCTGCAATTTTGTATTGTCTTCCATGTGAGAAATAAATCGAATTTATCTTTACAAAATTGTGGGTGCATTATGTTATTGTATACCATATGAGGAATAAATTGCATTTGGTTGTAGTAAATACATGAGAAACAAATACAATTGCTACATTTGTTAACTGTTTGGTTTACTGTATGATCTTCTATTAGGAGTATGCTATATTGTGCAATGTGGTGCTCAGTTAATGTTTGGTTCATTTGTTGTGGTGTTTAGTTAAAACTGCTTGGTTCAATGTTATATTGTGCAATGTGGTGCTCAGTTAATATTTGGTTCATTTGTTGTGGTGTTTAGTTAACTGCTTGGTTCAATTCTGCAATGCGATGTCCAATTGTCATGGGTAGAATTTTGTATTGTTGTCCATGTGAGGAATAAATCGAATTTGGCTGCACTTAATACATGAGAAACATATATAAGTGCTATATTTCCTAGTTCTTAATCATGCTTGGTTTGGGTAAATGAGTTTTCCCTGTGGCTTGAATTAATCTGATGAATCTGCAATGTGATTATTTTTCATCAACACATTTTACTGATAGCATGCAAACCCTTACTTCACCTGATGACTAACTACCTTATATGTGTTGCAGGGAAATAATGGGAAGCACTGAGGTTTACAATCGAGGTTAGCACATGCATGATCCATTGTCTAATAGCACATTATTGTGCAAAGGAACCATTCTAATATTTTGGTTTTTAACAATTTGTTCTTGCACATGTAGGTCCTATTGTCAGAGGTTTTGACCACTATTCGACCCTTTTTGCATATGGGGAAATGAGTTGTCCATGAATATTAGTAAAGTCAAGAAACTCAAAAAGATTGTTAGGATAAAGAAATTAGCGACAAAAAACAACAGGATCTTTGTATGCACAATGAAGAAGACATCAGTTCACTACGGGATGGTACTAACTATTATACCTCGCCTTTTTAATTCCTTTGCCCCATTTCCAATATAGAGAAGATACTTATGCACATCCTTGTTTTCAGGCCTTTCCAAAGTAGTTCACTGATGATTAACTCTCAAACCACCTGTATGGTCAGGAGGCGAGGAAGGTATTCATACAACACCCGCGGTTCAATATTGAAGTGTTCCTGAAGAGGACGAAGGATGGATGGTCAATCATCCATAGGCACTGGCCTAAAGTTACAAAGACCTGCAACATCAATGAAGGCTCAATATTCCCCTTCTGCTTCAACAGTTTTCTAGATGAGATACATCTGTCTATGTACCGTCTATGATGCTAATTTCGAAAGGTTACAGATGTTGCATGTGAAACTTCGTCCTGGTGTAGTTGTGTAATGGGGTAGCTGAGTGCTGAAGCTATATGATGTTGTACTCTGCTGTATTTCAATTATGAAAATGAAATATATTGTGTGCTTAATATGAACTGTCAATTAGATTAATAAATGGATTATGAATAATCGGATAATTAGCCTGCTAGTGGTGAATTAGCCTACTAATTGGGTTTTGCTATTGCAAACGGTTGTTGAAAAAAATATCATGGGTGATGACCTCAGGCAACACACACAATTTCTAGGAATAAACCGTGTTGGATCAATGAACAATCACACATGACTTTCTCTTGAAAACTGTTTGCGTTAGGCCACCTTGCGCAAACGTTTACCACATGAAAATGGTGTGTGATAGACAGCCTTTGCCACACAGTTTCTTCCATGGACCATGTGAGATATATTCAATAACGCAGGTGATTTAACGGGAAAAATTGTGTGTGATGTACCTGTGAACGGAAATGTTTTCCTTCGAGCGACTGTGTGGGATGTACATACGAACGGATACGTTTAGCGGGGACTGACTGTGTGGGATGTACTTGCGACCGGAAACAATTTTGTCGTATGATTGTATTTTTTAGCTCTACTATACATATTTCCGTATTTGAGCGCTCGCCGGTCGCACACGACCTCATTTTGCCGAACGTGTGTGCGAGGAGGGCATATCCCCGACGGTTTTTGGGTCGTGTGGGAAGGACCCCCCCTATTGCCCACACTCACTTGGAGACGGTTCCAAGTGCCATCACAGAAAGGGGTTTTAAACCGTTTGTCTAGGAGCTCGCTGTACTAGTGCTGGCCTTTTCCCAATTTTAATTCTCGGCAGATTTTAGCAACTTATCACAAGTCAAGCAATCAACCTACACATGCAATTCTAAGAGTATAGCAGTGGAATGTAAATCATTGCATATGAAGGTAAAGGGGAGGAGTTTGGAGGGAGCAAACGCAATGTAGACATGGAGATTTTTGGCGTGGTTCCGATAGGTGGTGCTATTGTACTTCCACGTTGATGGAGACTTCAACCCATGAAGGGTAAGGGTTGCGCGAGTCCATGGAGGGCTCCACCCATGAAGGGTCCACAAATAAGCAACCGTGTCTATCCCACCATGGCCATCGCCCACGAAGGACTTGCCTCACTAGGGTAGATCTTCATGAAATAGGTGATATCCTTGCCCGTACAAACTCCTTGGTTCAACTCCACAATCTTGATGGAGGCTCCCAAGTGACACCTAACCAATCTAGGAGACACCACTCTCCAAAAGATAAAAGATGGTGTGTTGATGATGAACTCCTTGCTCTTGTGCTTCAAATGATAGTCTCCCCAACACTCAACTCTCTCTCACGTATTTGGATATGGTGGAAAGATGATTTGAGTGGAAAGCAACTTGGGGAAGGCGAGAGATCAAGATTCTTGTGGTTGGATTGGAATATCTTGGTCTCAACACATGAGTAGGTGGTTCTCTCTCAGAAAATGAATGCTGGAAGTGTAGGCATATTATGATGGCTTTCTCCATGAATGAAGAATGGGTGGAGGGGTATATATAGCCTCCACACAAAATCTAACCGTTACACACAAATCACCAAACTCGGTGGGACCGAATATTTAAACTCGGTCTGACCGATTTAGTTCAAAATGTGAATGTTAGGATTTTTGGTGGGACCGACATGTCAACTCGGTGGGACCGATTTCATTAGGGTTAGGGCATAACGTAATCTCGGTGGGACCGATCACATGAACTCAATGAGACTGATATCAGTAAAAGGCTAGCAGAGAGTTGGTGAGGCAAACTCGATGGGACCAATCGCTCATTTCGGTGAGACCGAAACGTTCTGGAAAGGAAATAGAGAATTTGCATTACAAACTCGGTGGGACTGATTGCTCATCTCAGTTAGATCGAAACATTGTGAAGGGAAACAGAGAGTTTGCAATCCCATCTCGGTCAGACTGAGATCCCTATCGGTGAGACCGAACTAATTAGGGTTTCTGGCTATGGCCATGTCAAGTCAGCTTGGTGGCACCGGATAGATCAAATCGGTGGGGCCAAGTTTGACTTTAGGTTTGGGACATATGTGGATATGAAAGAGTGGTTGAGGGCTTTTGGAGCATATCACTAAGCATTTTGAGCAAGCAAGCCACTAAGCAACACCTCATTCCCTTTTAATAGTATTGGCTTTTCCTATGGACTCAATGTGATCTTGGATCACTAAAATGAAAATGTAGAGTCTTGAGCTTGAGCCAATATGTGTCCTTAGCATTTTAAGGGGTCCACATCTCTAGTCCATGCCATGCCAATCATTAAACTTTCTGAAATGATCATCTTTAAAGAGTATTAGTTCAATGAGCTATATGTTGTTAAGAATTACCAAAACCACCCAGGGATAGTTGCACTTTCACAGAGATGGCATTCAATTGCAAAACTCATGGAATATTGAGCATCTCCGCAAGTTCTACCCGTATGGTGCAGCTGTCGGGCCTTTCCCGGCAGCCACTCTTTTCTATAGGCCTTACCTCAGCTGCAGGTAGCCCCTTGTACAAAGCTAGGGCGATGACCCTGTGCAAGAGAAAATAAATGAAGCACTGGGGGGGGGGGCAACCAAGTTGCATGCATGCATGAGCATTCCAAGAGCACTGCAGAAGCATTTCATGAGCATTTGCACATTCATATAGATATGATCACATCCTACATTCATCCTCATCTGCATGAAGCTGCAGGTTCTTGCCGTGAACTTGGCTTCAACAAGGAGTTGATAAGATGGCTCGGCACTGCGATCCCTGGCAAGCCAAATAGATAAGTTCTACCTCTTGTCCATTAGTGTTCTGTGAGGTATTACTTGTGCATGAGAAAACCTCGCCACTTTTTTGCTTCAGTCAGAATGGTCGCAGTGGCCTTTGGTAAAAGGAAGTTGGCGGGGGGCTAGTCCCCTTAGTTTTTGCCCGATAGACATAGTTCTTCGGCAAACAAAAGGGTACCGGCAGGGTAGCCTGCCGGGGAAAACTCATTTATTTACATTAAGGAGGCATCCCACCTCTGAATGGCCATACATGCACGGGTTCCTGGCAAGGTTCATCTTTTTCATTAACATGCTAATGCAAGTACAAGCATTACAGAACACAAACATGGACTCGAGAGATTACATTATTTGAATTAAAATTTGGCAAATGGCTACAGATTTAAGATTGAAAAAAGATAAGTGCCCCGTAATCTCCTCTTTTCGTTTTCTCTCCTGCCAGGCACTACGACGGAAGGAGGAAAAGACGAGAAATGCACCCAAGCAGAAGCCCACATCGATCTGGTCGCGGTCCACCAGGCGCGATCTGACAAGATCGGGAGTGGTGAGCCTGCGAAGGAGGGGGCACGGAGGACAGGGAGGCGCCCTCCGGTCGCCACCTCCAGAACCGGCAAGAAGCCCTAGCTTGAGCACCGGTGGAGTCATCCATGAAAGCTCAGCCGGAAGACTGCTGGAGGGGAGGCGAAGGTGCCAAGAGAACATCCCTCCCCGACTATCACCCTAGGAGGCTGGTGATGATGATGCCGGGGAGGGAGGGTGTCGTGGGAAACCACGACCACCTATGGGACCAAGAGGTCCCTTGCTGGTTTGGCAGGGGGTGACACGTTGCACAAAGAGCAGACGAGCGTGGGGCAGGACGACAGAGATCACACAGGTAGTTTTACCCAGGTTCAGGCAGCGGTGAGGCATAAAACCCTACTCCTGCTTTGGTGGATTGATGGTGGAAAGGTGGTGGTGGAGCATAGTACACTTTCCTGGCAGGGGTTGCCTTAGGGCAGCACCGACTACGCACGCATGGGGGTGTGAGTTATCCAACCTTCTAACCCTTTCTATGGTTGCCATGGGCCTCCTTTTATAGATTAAGGGGTTACCACAATGGCAAAGTAATCATGATGCACTAATAAGATAGCAAGCAGTGCTATCATACCTAACTCTGCGGGCTGACAGAGCGCATTAAATGCACCACTCAACGTCACATTGTTGGTTGCCTGACAAGGCTTGCCGGACTATCTTGCCAGCCTCGCACCTGCTTGCTTGACACATTGTTGGACGGGTGTCATCTATGGGTTTCTCCTGTAGAAAAGGCTGCCATGTGGCGAATGGCTGCAACTCAATCACCTTGCGGGTTGACACTGCACTGATCAATGACGTGGGTCGTGGTAGAGTGGTTGGTGAGGTGGTCTCGTCTCTGTGAGTCCCGGCAGGCCCTTGCCGGGCTCGCCTGACTGGCAAGGGAGGCCTTTCCTCTGATGTTTCCTTGCTTCTCTGACTTGATCTTGGTCTCTCTGATCTGCATGTTGATCCTTTGATGCTCTTGGTTCTTTGTACTCTGCCTCAGTCTTGGCTTGTCTGTGCGCGACTCAGGGGAAAACATATACCCCTGTCTGTTTTCCCCAAAATAAGCCCCCGGGCCTGAGCCACACGTGTCGCGGGGCACGTTGGGTTAGGCCCCTAATAGTGCATGGATACGTGGCAGGAGAGGGCTGTGCACGCCGGTTTGCCATGACGACTTGTCAATCCGACGTCCATTTTGTGCAATTACTACGCGTCGTGGGGTCGTGGGACTATTGTAGTTATGGTGAAATGGTAACTTTCTCAAGCGTCGTGCCCACGTTTCGGCTTTCCCCCTTAAGAGCAGGGAAAAGCAGAGCGGCATGGTTCACCTATTTCCTGCCCCGCTCTCGCATCTTCTTCCTCCGCATGCCAAGCGACAATTCCTCCTCTCGCTCTTCCCTCCGCCGCCACCCTTCCTATTGAATCCCTCTCCCTTCCACATTGTTGCCGCAGGAATGGGGAAGAAACCCGCGGAGAAGAGAAAGCCGACAGCTGTGTCGAAGGAGGCTGCCGCCGAGGGAAGCAAGAGAGGGACAGAGCTGAACAAGAGAGGGACAGCTGTGTCGAACTTGAGTGGCCTAGTCCTTCAAGCGAGGTACGGGAATCTGTGGGGGAGGCTCGTCGAAAAAGGGCATGGAGCGCCCATAGTTTATGCGGTGGGGAAGGAAGATCCGCTGGATTCTTATCGATTTTTCTGTGCTTACTTCATCGGTGGCCTTTGTCCCCCCTTCTCCAAGTACTTCGCGGCAATCATGAATATCTATGGATTTCACCTCCTCGATTTCACGCCAAATGCAATGGTGACCATGGCCATCTGCGCACATTTGCACGAGAATTTCATCAGAGTTAGGCCCATTGTGGATCTGTTCTGGTATTACTTCATTCCACGGGTGGAGAGCAAAGTTAACCGCTCCAGAATCATTAGCTGGATGTCGCACGTGGCGAGGAAGATCTGGGATTACCTCCCTAGGTACCAGTGCAAGAGGTGGGACGAATGGAGAGGGGATTGGTGCTGGATCCAAGATAAGGAAGTCCCTGAGTTCTGTGAAGCATGGAAGGAAGTGTCGAGCGCGACAAGGATTGGAGCACCAAAGGCCTCACCGAGGATAGGTTGCGCCCGGGAATTAATAGGATCACCTGTTTGAGGCCTGCCGGGTTAACCATTGAGCATGTGGGGCCAGACTTTCCGCATATCACTGCTGCAGGAAAGGGATAGACCTGTGTGTTGTACGGTGATGCTGCGGATAGGATGAGGCTACTCTAGGGTTGGCCAATCACTTATCAGTTTACGGCCATGGTTGGCTGTGCAATCAACTTTTTGGTCGCTTCGAGTTGTTCAAGCTCCCGGCAACCGTCATCCCTATGAACATCAATCCGCCTGAGACCAGATATTGAAGTGGATGCTGGACTACAACGCCGAAGGGGTAGCGAGCACCTGACAGCTACCCACCCTAGACGAAGAGCTCCAGTGGTCAAACACCCTGGTGGAGAGGGCCACCAGGACTGAAACTAGAACATATAAACACACCTCCTCTATGGAGGTAGCGTATATCTTGAGGAGGGCCGAGGAGGACAAGGCTGCCCGCCTCGCATAGATGGAGAAGGCCTCAAAGGCAGGGAAGGGCAAGGGGAAAGCTGAGGACTGAAGTTATTCCCATGGCGGCAGCGAGGCGCAAACCACGGAAGGGGCTGCCGGGAAAGAGCTTGCCGGGCTAGGGGCTCTAGCCACGGCAGCGACGGAGTTTTAGAAGGGGGAGGAGGAGGTTGGCGTGGTGGCAGGTCTTGATGAAGAGTGGTTTGCGGCTGGGGCGCAAGCCCCCGAGCCGGACCCAGATCAGCGCGCCCGCAGGTGCGCTGCTGTCCGAGGGGCGGCGGCCAACCCGACGCCAGCCACCAAGAGGGTGAAGAAGACCACCACCAAGTCTTCAAAGGTTGAGGTGGCATGTCACCAATCTCCTCGCCTTGCTCAAACCAAGGCCTCCTCCGGCAAGCGGCCAACAGTCATGGAGGCGGAGTCCAGCCCCCACTCCGGCTCGAGATCCTCACAGAGCTCATCTTCCCCGGAGCTCATGGCGTCGCGGCAAGCACCGAAGCCACCGGGGAGTTTGGCCCTTCCATCTCTAAAGAGAGGATGGGAGTCTCCACCTCCCATGGAATTCAACTTGAACTCCATGCTCATCGCGGACGAGTAAGGAAGCTTCTCCTTGGCGGTGGATTTTTTTGGCATACTTGAATGCTTTTGCTGACTAACCTCTTGCTCTTGTTGTTTCCGGCAGTGAAGTGGAGGAGGACATGGAAACCCTCATCCACTGTTCCCAGAAGAGGCTCCGGCGCCTCGGGTCGCTGAAGGGCGTAGAGAACCCGGCCTTGGCGGGGGATGATGCAGAAGACCCCGTGTCGAGCCCTAAGTCCAACCCTCATCTCGGTGGAGGAGATCCAGTCTCACCTGCTCGAGGTGGTGGAGACGGTCTTCCCATTCCCCCAGTCGGAGGGGGAGGTGAGGTGGCGCAGGGCGAGCCCCTCCTCGAGGTGCACGCTTCTCCCGTTGCTCGGGCCGAAGAGATCCCCACGGAACCTTCCGCGGAAGAGGTTGCGCAGAAGGATGCCAAGACTGTCACGGTAGAGGGCAAAGTTCGTGGCCCGGCAATAGCTGTTGCCGGGGAAACAAAGGTTCCTGCCCAGCAGACTTCCCTAGGTACCTTACTTATTTCTTCTTTTCTTCCTTGCTCTGATTATTGAGACTTCTGCTTCCTCATCTTTCACTGGCTTTTTCGTGTGTAGCCCCCCAAGTCGAGGAACCAAAGCTGCTGGAGGTGGTGGCTGATATAGCAAGTGCTGCCATGGATTAGTCCGTGGAGATTGCTGCTGCTGAAGGACAGGATCCTGCTGCCGGGAATGCCCAGGGCTCTTTGGTTGTGGTGGAGCACTCTCCGGAGGGCGCCTCGGTAGAGGAAGTGGTTGTCGAGGTCAAAATTCCCCTTCAAACCACGGACCCACTTACCTCCTCTGGGATCGTCGCTGAGGCCTCGCCGTCTTCCTCAAACGCGCTGGCCATGGTGTTGTCGTTGCCTGATATTGGAGCCCCCGGCCCGTCCTCATTGACGGACGCGGAGCTCGATGAAGAGCTTCAGCGCCTCCTGGCACCGCTGTACCTGGGAGCCGGGGAGGCCGATGACTCAGCTGCTATCACAATGGATTGTTCCTTTGTGGAGTCCATGGCGACATGTGTGAAGGAGATGCAGGCCTGGCACAGTCAGAAGTGGCAGGAGCTCAAGGAGTGGCGCGAGTCCACCGGCAGGGTGGACCAGAAGCTGAAGGACAAATGCTTGGACCTGTGCGAATGGCACGACAAGCAATTTAAGGTGCTCCTGAGGCAGCAAGAGACCCTCCCACTACTAGGGAAAAGCCTAGCAGTAGTGCGGGTTCTAGGTATATCAGTAGCGCGGGGACCGACGCTAATAAGGCGCTACAGCTAACCCGTAGCAGTAGCGCGTGCACGCCCGTGCTACTGCTATACAAGCGTAGCTGCAGCGTGCGGCGTGGAAGCTCGCTACTGCTAATAGCTCTAGCGCACTTTGGCTGGACGCGCTAATGCTACTATCACGCTGCTGCTAACTTTTCTCCACTCGCTACTGCTAATTTTAGTATTTTTTGATTTTTTTTCTTCATATTTGTTTTGTATTTGAACATGCTTTATACAAGAATCTTTAGCAGATACAAATGTCATCATGATACACATACAAATGGCTGCGAGACCACAAATGTATACATAGCATATACATACAAATAGTCTTATCATAATCATCATCCAACACAAAGTGGTATCTCGTCATCATTTCAAAAATAGCGATACATGCAGGTCTCAAATACTTGCAACTACAACGTCATCCATCTAAACAATGGTATACGTGAGAAGAGCTATCACTATGAGTGAGAGCGGAACTATGCAGTACATGAGGTGGCGGTTACGAGTCCTCTCTCGCGCTAGCGTGAACCTCAAGTAACTAGCTTCTCCTTCTTGTCTGCTTTTGAAGCCTTCATGGCTGGCGCCCAAGACCCCATTCACTTGCGCCTGACACTCAGGCCACTCATTGTACACCCCCGAAACCTTCCCTTTGTACACGACATAGCACTGCCATCTCGCCATCAAGAAACTAGGTACCTGTTAGAGATGCATCTTCATCAAGAGGATGTACAATCATATGCAACAAAATATACTAGAGCAACACGAAAAAGAAAGGGTTAGCAACTAGATGCAACATACAGTACGCAAACTAATTAACTAGAGGTACGCAGGTCATCGTACCCAAACTAACAAAGTAGCGTTACGCAAGTTCGGCAGGGACCATGGACATCACAAAGTTTCATCGCTACAGAAAGTATACAAGTTCAACCGACACATATCATCATCATCAGCATCATATATCACTAGAAGTTCCATCCTTCCATATCATCGAGGATGGACCCTAGCTTCTTGAACGGTGTGAGGTCATGACGTTGCATGCCTATGCGAGTTTCGACGTCAGCTCGCGATATAGGGCCGTGGTGGAACATCCCCTTCTCATCGATGACTTCTTTCATGATGATCGTCGCAATGTCCCTTTGGATGCGAAAGAAGTCATCTCTAAGTTTATAATCCGCTTCTCCATGAGATTCTACCCACTTGTGGATATGATCATCATTTCTGCTTGTCATGCGAAGCTTTTGGTGATCCGTGTTGAACTCAATCATGAGATGGAGGATGTAGAATCCATCTTTCTTGCTTGGTTTTGGGACATGGATGCAGCAGAAGTTAGTTTTATGCGCGAAACCCATCTTCTTGTTCCTTTGTTTCCTGATCTGCATGTGGCCACCTCTAATGCTGAAGCCTTGGAGAGCATCATCTAGAATATTCATTATGTGGGTGTAGTCCTTCTTCTCGTAGTCTATGGAAGGGTCGAAATACACGGCGTGGGAGACTCGCGGGTAAAGAACGATAAGGACGGCGCGCCCGTTGCTGCGGGGAAAAGACACCTCAAATTATTCTCCATATGAGCGAGAAGGAATGATTGAAATGTATGAAAGGGTTGTCCGGAACTGACTTACTTTGGATGATAAGGCAGGAGGACAATTTCCTGGTCCTTATTCTGTACCATGAAGTTTTGGAGGTAGTCCCTAGCAGTTTCACGCTCAAAGTCGCCGAGACTCAAGAAAGACTCGTGCATGTAGTACGGATCCGCCACACAGATTTGCGAGACTTCTTCTCTCTTCATGACGGAGCTCATATGTAGCGCAAAAAGGCAGACGATTGTAAAATCAAGCCGCCTTGTCAGAAACATCTCAAAGATATGGTCAAACCGCAGGAAGAACACCTCCGCGGGCCGTGTGTCGACGTAGCACTTCCCCTCAGGCACACGAGCCGCGTATGTCGGATATACTGGATCCTTCGAGGCTAGTAGGCTTTTCTCAGTCGACAGCACATGGTCGTGCAGTCTCCTGAGATCCCCTGATAGTGCCTCAGTTTCGGCGGTAGCATCGGCTCGCCCGTGAGATGGAACATGGCCGCACCTTTCACGGGTACAAGCTCTTCAGAATCCATCGTCTAGCTGCTATGTGCTCTGGCTTGTTTGGAGGCAGCTATCTTCCCCAGTCTCTTCTTCTCCTTTTTCTTGGGCACACCTTTAAGACCCTTCGTTAACCCCTTTCCAGTGTTGTCGGGCTAAGAACTGTACGACCCCTGGCTAGTTGAGCCTGTGTTGAGGCGGCATCTTCAGGCGTGTCCTGTGAGGATTTCATGAAGAGAGACTTTTTGCAATCCCTGCTACGACCTTCCTGCCCGGGCAGATCATCCATATCCTCATTAGCATGCTGATAGCCCGATTCGTCATATGGTTGACTCATCATATCTAAGTCACAGTCATACGCGTTTGTATTGAGGAAAGCCATTGGGTCGACCTCCATCTCATCATCCATTCTCTGTTCTACAGGACCGATTACATCAGCCAGTACTATTGCACCCCCTTCATCACATTGTCCGCTGCTCTCACCCGACACTACATGAGCTGGTAATTGCGTAGGCGGGGTGGTGGTCTCCGCACATGCTTGTTGATATGTGGTTATTGGTGTGCTCTCGACCGGCTCCAGATGAATAAGATTCTTCGGCCATAGCAGCACCCAACCCTTGCAGCTTCTAATCCGCGGCGGGGTCTCATCGTCCTCTCCCACATGCTGTACTGGAGGAGGCAAATCCTCATGCCCCGATTTCACACTGGACAAGTTAACTCTGAAGTGCCTAGCGGGGATCGGCTGGTTGTGGAACGTGGGTTGCAAGGGGTTCATTATCATCCCATTTCCCACGTCCACCTTCTGGCCTTTGATCAAGTAGAGTATGGTGCATGGGGTTTCTTTGGCCTACAAACACATGTCGGTGGCGTAAAACATCCGAAAGGCAACAAAAATGGAATATTCTCTCTCTCTCTCTCTCTCTCTATATATATATATATATATATATATATATATATATATATATTGGTGCGACACGTAATTACCGTGAGGGCGTCGAGCTCAGCCAAAGACGAAGGCCCACCTAGCACACCAAAGACTGAGGACGGGCTGCTATGAGCGGGAGCGACTGCGAGAGGAGGCCCGGTTGCGTGAGAAAGTGATGGTGCGGTGTTGTTGTTGTTCACAGAGTTGCTCCCGACAAAACTGGGCAACGGGAAATCATGTACCGTCTTGTGTGGATTTTCCTTCGTGCAGTTGATGATAGCTGGAACCAAGTTAGTAGCGAAATCATTTTTGCAGGCAGTTACAAGTGCATTGACTTCCTGCTGTAGCAACTCATTTTTCTCCTCGGCTATTTTTTCGCGAGCTCAACTGCTTTTTTCTTGACCGCAAACTTCACCTTCTCGTTGATGTCCGCCTGACTAAACTTCTTTTTCTGCTTCTTGGCCTCCAGGCCCTCGTTGTAAAACACCTTCCACGTGGCGCCGTCTCCAGCACCGTGCACACGACCATATTGCGGCCGCTGGCCCAAAGGGAGTCCCTTAAGTTCGTTCAAGGCCCGGTTGAGAGGGGTGTCCCACTTGGGCCTCATCAAAGAAGTAGGGCTTTTGGCTGCAAGCTGGTGTTGCTTCTTCTATAGAAGGAGCGCGAACCGTTTTGGAACGTGTAGTCGACTAGATCTAGAGCTAAATGTAAGGTGGTAAAAGAATAATTACCAGTAGTCTAATCAATTTCCTCGTGATCTGGTCCGTGTAAAAAACCTTCTTTTCCTTGTCCCACTTGTAGCGGGCCCTGATGAAGTCACGCTCCAAGGGGTTGGTGAACTTCGCGAAGGGGTCTGGGATACCCGCGGCTTCACGTTCCACGTCCTCCTTATCCCATATGGGCCTTTTACCGAGGTAGCCACGGCTTCCGAGGCGATGCTTCCCCGTGTTCCTTTGCTGAAGGCTCTTGAATTTCGCAGCCTTAGCCTTGGCTGCCTCGGTAGCGCAAGTGTCCTTGAACTTTTTGAACTCCTCTTCCGTAAGTGTCGGATTTTCCTCCAGAATCTTGGACAGGGGTTCCTCAGCCTCAATAGCTCGTTTCACCCTCCCTTTCCAGGAGGCCAAATCATTGCTGAACATGCCCATGGCGTGATTGTTAATCTTTTTCATCTTCGGATCATCCCACGGTTGTTCTATGTTATCATCCCGGTCGGGGAACTTGAATCTCTTGTGCAACTTCGTCAGGAGCAACTGCGTCAAATGTTCTTTACTCCTTAAGTCATCGTCGTTGATGCTTGCGCATTCCCGTAGGATGCATCCTACTTGGTTCCCATAGCACTTGCGAGGTTCTTCCGGCTCTAATGGCTTAAACTTGCCAGGTGCCATCTTTGTGATCATCAGTTGTCCAATCCCTAGTTTGTTAGGTTTTCGTATCCTCTGCTTCTTCTTTTGGTAGCGGCATCGGCGCCGGTACCTTTCCTGCCGGTATCTTCCCCGCCGGTACCTTCCCGGCCGGTCTCGGCGCCACCATCGGTCTCGGCGCCGCCATCGGTGCCGGCGCCATCGGTGTCGATGTCGGTGTCAGTACCATCATCGAGGCCGACCTACAAACCTTGACTTTGCAATTGCTTAGCAGTCAAATAGTCAAGGTACTCTTGTTCACCCTCATAATCCATCTCGTCCGCATCTTGGTCAAAAGGCCCAGCTTCTTCGTTGTTCGACATGTTTCCTATGATTAAGTCTCCTTGTTTAATTCTAAAACTATGAAAAAATGAGGAATGACATAAAAAAGAAATCTATGTTTGCCGGAATGTCGTTTCCCGACAACTCCCAGCACTCATATGCCTACTATCTAGCACAAATCATGCCAAAATTCACGGAAAATTTCGGCATGACCTTTGCTAAAAAATGGACATATCGAGCGCCTGAAATTCATCAGAACAGAAATGAATCAACATTCCGGCACATAGGCCACTCGGATCATTTACCCTGCACATAATCATCGTCATGTCCAGATGACATGTCCAAATTCCAAACATGACATGTCCAAAACATCACATGTCCACATATCACATGTCCACTTCAAATTTGCATATAAAAGGAAGAAAAATATAGGACTTGAAGAAAAACCCTAGCTAAGTTTATAACTAAATATATAACCTAATTAACCATCTTCCCTAACTAAAACCTAAATAATTAACCAAAAAACCTAGCTACTAGAGAGAGGAGGAGAGGTGGGGGGCTTACAGAGGGTGCAGGCCCGACGAGACCGAGGTTGGGAGGGGTCGGGGTCGGGGTCGAGCGCCGGGGCCGGAGCCGGGCTTGGGGTTGGGGCCGGGGCCGTGGGCGAGCGCCGGGACCGGAGCCAGGGTTGGGGCCGGGGTCGGGGTCGTGGTCGGGGGCCGGGGCCGGAGCCGGGGTCAGGGGTCGGGGCCGGAGCCGGCGCCGGGGTCGGTCGGGGTCGGCCTCGGGGGCGAGTATAGAGGCGCGGCGAGGGCAGGGCTCTGGCGGCCCGACGGGGGAAGAGAGAGTGTGGGGATTTGGGGGAAAAGAGGCGTGATGAAGGGATGAATGGGGTTTTTGGGGGTTAAGTGGGCATAGCAGTAGTGCGTTTAGGCAAAACGCGCTATAGCTACTCCAGGTAGCTATAGCGGTTTCATGTAGAAATCGCTACTGCTATCTTGACTAGCTGCAGCTCTTTTCTCACAAAAGCGCTGCTGCTATAACCAGTACCTATATAATAGTTTTCCTGTTTGCTTCCTTCTATTTTCTTTTCCTTTATTTTCTCTCACTTTTTTTTCGAGAGCTATGAACGAAGGGAAGACGATATATATTGCATCATTTGATGGTTAAATATGTATACAAAATAGGAACATATATATTACATCATTGGACCCATGCATAATAATGGCGAAGTGTGTATACAAAATATGAACATATATATTACATCATTTGACCGATAACATATGGTTCCTCAGCATTGACGTTTTCGTTTTTGAGTCAGCTTCTTTCCCTTCTTGTTCGTTGAAGAATAATTGAGCCCCTCATTGTGACTTTGCCTTTTCCATGGAGTATGCTTTTTCTTAGGTAATGTAGTATTGATTCTTCTTTTGATGTATACTTCATCATCATCGTCATCTTCCCTCATTGGGTTGCCATACTGATCGTAGTCTTCCTTGTTGGCGACTCCATCCATTCGAATGATGTTCCTTTTGCCTCTCCTCATGACAACACGGCTGGGATTGCGTGGGTCGGTTATGAATAAGCATGGTGTCATGTGCTTAGCGTGTACCCATGCCTCTTTTTTGCAATAGCATTCACGGTAGCGCTCTTGGCGTTGGGTATAGTCACGGTAGTGAAATTCGGGTTTTCTGTTTCGACATTCTTAGCCCATCTGACATGAAACATTGTCGTGTTGTGCAGTCCAGAGTAGTCAAGCTCCCAGATCTCCTCGACCCTTCCATAAAATCTTTCAGTTGCGCCGTTGTCGCTGCCCGTCATGCATTCCATCGTCACACCTGAGTTCTGATCATCACTGTCCATATCTTTAGCCTCCGTGTATAATGTGTATCCGTTGATATCGTATGCCTGATAGGTTACGAGGTTGGGCGAGGGGCCATGTGCTAAGGCGTATATGTGTAATCCGTCCTTAGAGTCCTCCTCTGGGGGATTAGCAATAATATGCTTTTTGAACCAATGCAGGAAAGTGGAGTTGTGCTCTCTAGTAACTTCGGCGTCCGTCTTGCATACTCCCCGGTCACGATAGTTCTTTGCGATAAATTCTTTGTGCAGTGCCACGAAAGGATCTACCTCGTCTAGGTGTTGTAGCACTACCAAGTTTGCTCTCTCAAAGTCGCCGCGTTGATCTGAGTATGCCACGTGTAGTTCCCTGCGACCGTTGGAGTGACCATCTCCTTCGAGCCTCCCATCGTGCTTGTTAACGGGCAAACCAACACTAACAGCAGGCGGCTGGTCTGCGCCATATAGAAAATTCTCCCAGAAAGAGATGCACTCTTGTGTCAGATAGCCCTGTATGATGCTTCCATCCGGATAGGACATGTTACGAACAAATCCTTTGATGTTCCCATTCAGCCTCTCAAATGGCATCATGTTGTGCAGAAATGACGACCCCATGTCTATTATGTCGTCCACAATATGGACACACAAATGCACCATCACGTCGAAGAACGCGGGCGGGAAGTACATCTCAAGCTCATTCAGTATCACAACGATCTCTTCCTATAGCCTTCGGAGCTGCTTCACACTGATCAACTTTCGAGAGATGACGTCGAAGAAGTTGCAGAGACCAATAAGCGTGTCATGGACGTGCTTGTCCATTATCCCTCTAAGGGCAACATGTAGTATCTGCGTCATCATCACATGGCAGTCATGGGACTTCATCCCGCTGAACCTTTTCTTGTCCGTGTCTAGATATCTGCTTATATTGCCACAATAACCAGAACTAACTTTGACTCCGGTAAGGCACTTAAAGAATTGATCGATATCAGCATGACTCAAGGTGAAGCAAGAAGGGGGGCAATAATCCTCTTTCTTTATTTTCCTGCGCTTCTTCTCCTCTGCCTCTGTCTCCGTCTCTGTCTCGTCTGACTTTCTACGGGGCGGCATGTGCAGATCTTCCCTGATATTCAAATCTTGCAAGTCTTTTCTTACCTTCGGCCCATCCTTGGTCTTATCTGACATGTTCATCAGTGTCACGAGCAAGATCTCATGGACATTATTACAGATATGCATTTGATCAAGGCAATGAGGTGTATCAAGTTTGTGCTAGTACTCCAAGTCGCACAACACAGACCTCGTCTTCCATACCTTCAGCAGTGGCTTCGGCGCCTTTTTCATTGTCTTTCCCCGTACGGGGCACTCCTTCCAGTTTTTTAACAGCTCATCGATTCGGCGCCACTCCGCTTACATGGAGGTGCTCGATGTTCAGCGTGACCATTGAATAGATCCCACGGTTTCTCCACGGGTCATCCTGTTCGAGCCATCTTTGATGCCCCATGTACACGATTTTCCCAGACCCACCATATTTCCTTGACGTTAGCTGCTGAGACGTCGTATAATCCAAGCAACGCGTGCATCCGCAATATCCATGGCACACCTGGCGTGCGACATATCCGTAACCGACATAGTTGTGCACCGTCGTGATCAACGCGGCTCTCATGTAGAAATACTCGCCTTTGCTGGCGTCCCATGTCTTGGTCGGTGTTTTCCATAACGTGTCTAACTCCTCTTGAAGTAGCCCCAGATACAAATTAATATTATTTCCTGGTTGTTTCGGCCCTTGAATAAGCATGATCATGTGAATGTACTTCAACTTCATGCACAACCAGGGGGAGGTTGTACATCCATACAAACACGGGCCATGTGCTATGGTTGGTGTTCTGGTTGCCAAACGGATTCATGGCATCCGTACACGCGCCGAGCATGATGTTCCTTGCATCACATTCAAAATACCGATAGAAGCTATTCAATGCTCCACTGGCTTCCATCCTTGTCGTGTCTCAGCTTCGGATCATCTCCATCGTCGGGCTTCTTCCTCTCCGTGTGCCAGCGCATTAGCTTTGCTTCCTTGGGATCTACAAAATACCACTGGAGACGGGGAGTGATCGGTAAGTACCATACAACTTTCTGGGGACATTTCTTCCCAGCCTTCTTGTATCGAGAAGCATTGCACACCGGACAACTTGTTTTTTTTAGCGTGCTCCTTCCGATAAATTATGCAATCGTTGATGGATGCATGGTATCTAACGTGCGGTAGATCAAGAGGGCACACGACCTTCTTGGCCTCATCAACACTAGTAGGACATAGATTCCCCGTGGGAAGAACATCCTTTAGGTAATTGAGATGCTCATCGAGGCTAGTGTCGGTCCATTTGTTTTTAGCCTTCGTCTTCAGGAGTTGGAGTGTGAAACTCAAGCGGGTCACCTCAGATTGCAACCATCATACAATGTAGTGTTCGAGTCTACCACCAGTTGCTCCATCTTAGCCTCCTCTCTAGAAGCAGCTCTCTCAGTACTCGTCTCCTTGCAAAGCAATGCTTGAACATGAGGGTCCCACACGATTGAACTTAGTACCGACGAACTCTGCTGCATGGAGTCCACGTTCTCTTCACCTCCATGTCCGGCCCCTTATCCTCCACCATGTCCGGCCCCTTCTCCGCCGCCATGTACGGCCTCTTCCCCGCCCCCATTATCGATCATCTCTTCGTCTTGCCCTGTGTCGTCATTGCCTGCCCCGTCGGCGTCCTCAACATCGTCATCCTCATTTTCAATTATCCATCGAGTATATCCATCCATGAAACCAGTCATGAGTAGGTGCACTTCGACACGACCATCGTTATAGGGGTCGAGCCAAACTATTCATTTACATTTTCAACACGAACATAAAACCTCTGTCCAGTTATTTTCTTTCATGTCCTGCACCGCCGACCGCAACCACCTGTCCACCATCGTTCCACTATCCATCATGAACGTCTGCACGGTAATAATAAACAAATTGATTATAAAAATGCGTGCATGCATCAGTGATACAAAAATTTGGCATGACCTTCCCTAAAAATAAGACATATAGATCTAGAGTTTGCCCGAAATCCGCTGAAACGGAAATAAATTGACATTTCGGGAAAACATAGGCAACTCAAAAGCACAATTTGGCGTCAACTCATGCCACACACACAATTTCCATCATATTGCCCAATTATCATATCACACACACATACACATATTTCATTTTGCAAAAGCATGAAATTTTAATCACCTCTATCTCTAGATCGAGCACACGGTGGAGATGATGATGTAGGGAGATCAAAAGTGCACAAAGCTCTTCTTGACAAAGATAGATCTAGTTAGGGGGAAAATAGGTCACTTAACTAAATGCTACATCTACCTAGCTAGCTAATTTGGGAGGAGACAACTCCAACTAGTGGAGGGGGAAGGAAAAATAGAAAGGAGATGCATTAATGGAGGTGGTGTATTTAGCTAGGAGTAATGAAGAGAGAGAAAGGTAGGTAGAAGAGGGAGAGTAATGGGGGGAGAAGTATTGCGGAAGAAGAAGAGTGAGAGAGGGAGGATGTGGGAGGTAGGGGAAAGGGAGGAGAGGAGATGGGGGAGGGTAGGACAGGTGGAAAAGGGTGGTGGGGTGCTGCGTGTTAGCAGTAGCGCGGGAGGAAAAACGCGCTACTGCTAAGAGCATAGAAACAGCGTGCTTTTATCACACGCGCTACTGCTAAACGGGCCAGCCGTGTGGACAATTTCAAAATTAGCAGCAGTGACGTGAGCAAAAAGTGCGCTACTACTATTGCATTAGCAGTAGTGCGCATCATGACACCGCGCTACTGCTAAACTTAGGTTGTTGGTTACTGTCGGTCAATTTTTGTAGTAGCGCGGTTTAGCCCACATGTGCTACTACTAAATTTGCATCAGTAGTGTGTTTCTCTTAACCGTGCTACTGCTAATTAGCAGTAGCGCTTCTTTTTGTGCCGCGCTGCTGCTAAGATTCTGTGTATAAGGTTTTTGTCGGATATCGGGTTCCTGCAAAACCCTTAAGGTTCAAACTCTGGGGTGCGTGCAAAGATCTTCCCCCTACCGATCCACGTCCCGACGCCTCGCTATGAATCCGAGCTACACGATGAACACAAGGGATGCAAGGTTTATACTGGTTCGGGACACCATTGTGGTGTAATACCCTAATCCAGTGTGTGGTGTGGTGGATTGCCTCTGGGGCTGATGATGAACAGTACAGAGGAAGAACAGCCTCGCGAGGGGTGTTCTTGTGGTGGTGTGCTTGGAGAGATATTACTCCATCTTTGTTGGCTCTAGGTGAGATCCAGATGCCTTCTACTGTGATGGCCATCTCTATATATAGAGGCCCTGGTCCTCTTCCCAAATACTGAGCGGGAAGGGAGCCAACAACGACCATTTTGAAGGGGAACATCTAGTACAAGTTATCCTGACTAAAGTTGGTCTTCGGCTGCCAAAGGCACTGGCAATGATGCCGTCTTGGGATCCACGGTGACCTCCGTCCTCCCGCTCTGCTGGTCTTGGTGTTGTTGCACCGAAATGGTAACCTTTGCTTGATGCATCGGTACTCCGCGCCTGCGCTTGCCCCCTTTGCACCAAAGAGGAAACAAGGACACTGCGCAGGCCGGCACCCGCCTGGTCTCGATCGTCATGGCTTGCATCACGAGCACCTCGCGAGGTACCCCTGCCTTGATCTGTCCGCCTCCTCGCGAGCCTGCCTGGTGAGGCCGTCCCTGAGGAAGCCTTGCATCGTCTGCCCCGCGACGCTTGGCCCCTTGCGAGGGTCTTGTGCTTGAGTTGACGAAGATGGGCCATACTGGGCCACCCCTTGAGCCATGCCGCAGGCTGCAGGCAGGCAAGTCTGGGGACCCCGGTTCCCAGAACACCGACAGTAGCCCCCGGGCCCAAGGCGCGCTCGGACTTGGCTTAGTAGCAAAGGGAAAGGGCAAGTGCGGAGCACTACGGGCCCCAACAGCCTTCGGCCTTGGGCGCTGCGTGGAACTTGATTGGATGTGGGCGTCTCCGCTTCCCCACGCTCCCCCAATATCCACCTGGCTAGGCGGCCATGAAACTGTACACAGTTATTCTCTCCTTGCTGCCCACGTGCTTCCTGTTCTCCTTTCTTCCTTGAGCCTCTGCTTCTGCCTCCAATCCGTCTTGAGCTCTGCCCCCTCCCGTTGCCATGGCGCCAATGAAAAAGGAGAAGGGGAAGAAGCCCGCTCCTTCGTCCAGCTCGCCTCCGGCAGCCGCGCCCGCCGTCGACCGGTCATTGATACTTAATCCAGAAGCCTTGGATAAGGTCCGCTCCGCCCTTTCCTCCAGTTTCAATGAGTGCGGAAGGATGACAGCTTGGCACGCGTCCCATGCCTCTTTCGACAGGGTCGTCACGGAGGTTCAATTCTTCGCCGACGCCCTATGGGCGGGTCTGGTTCCTCCTTTCTCCGCCTTCTTCAATGCGGTGCTTTCCCACTGCCAGATCCATATGATGCATCTCGGTCCCCAATCCATTACTCTTCTTGCTGTCTTCGCCTTCGTCTGCGAAGCCATGGTGGGCATTTCCCCTTCCGTTGCTCTCCTGTGCCACTTCTTCTCCCTGCGCTTGACCGACCCATCACAGTGCTCGGGGTGCGTGAGCTTCCAGGCCATGCCAGAGACAGCCGCCTCAGGGATTGATTTCGGCCTTCCTCCTTCCATGAACGGGTTCCGAGAGCGGTGGCTATACGTGGATGTCAGGGTGCCTAGTCCCCTTCTCGTGCACCCAACATTGCCTGCTATCCCCAATCCAGGCTGGGGTCACAAGGAGCTCACGAGCCCCCAGCTCGCTTTTATCTGGCGCCGATTCGAGAGGTTGAGGATGCTTGGCGTGACGGCACCCCAGGTGGTGAAGGAGTTCCTTCAGTGCCGCATCGGTCCTCTCCAGCGCCACTCCCGTCCGATGTGGACCCTGACCGGGCACCAAGACCGCATGAGGCTCTAGGAGGGGGATCTTGCGCCTGAAACGCTGAGGAAGGTGCTGAAGGTCTTGACTGGCGACCCCTCTCCGGGTAGCATCCGGCATGGGGGCAGCCTCTTGTATCTTTGCTCGAGCATGGTCGAGTTCGTGAGGCAGATGCCCCGCTTCGACGAATGGGGGTTGCGCCCGGCTAACCTCGTGGGGCCCGCGAGGATCCAGCTGCTGTGGCTCTTCCCCCCGCCGCCCACGTCGATCTTGCCTCAAGAGGTGGTGCAGGGAGGCAAGCATCGCCGGAAGCTGGGGGGGGGGGTCTGGTGTCGAGACGCCGATGTCGCAGGAGCTCCCAAGGCGTCATCCTCCGGAGCTTGTGAAACCAACCCCGAGGTGGTGGCTGATGAGGGGACGCAGCCTGCGGCTCCCGAGGCCGAAACTCCCGAGGCCTCGGCAGGCCACGAAGAGGTGGTGCCTGATCGCTCCTCCTAGCCTGGCGCCCTTGTTGCAAGTCGCCTTGGTGATTCTTCGTCCATGCTACGCGCCGGCCCTCACGTCGAGAGCTTTGGTCGGTTCCGCATAGACTTCGACGCCCTCCGCAAGAGGAAGGAGGCTTCGGGTGGTAGTGATCGCCCCTGGTGCCCGTTGAAGCACAGGAAGTACTTCGCCATGGACGAGTAAGTTCCTCCTTCTTGTGACTCCTTGTTTGCTATTCCCTTTGCTAACTGCGTCCTTCCAGGATCCCTCCTGCCAAACCTGCGGAGCCAGCCGAGAAGCCACCTCCTCAGGCTTCATCTTCATCGCTGACCTTGAGCGTCCTGAGCCTGAGCGCCACCCCCGACGCGAGTTTGGCCGGAGAGGTGGGCCGACCCGCGGTGTGCCTTGAGCCTGTGCGCTTGCCGCTCTTCCTTCACGAGCTTTCCCAGGGCACAACCAGCTTGCCCCGGGCTCCTCCCCTGATCATGGACGGTGAGTGGTTGAAGTCGATCTTCGGCTCCTCTTCAGGGGATGGATCAGCACCAAGCCAGGTCCCTTGCAGGGCACGTCTGGCGATTGTGGGGGCGCCAGCCCCCAGCCCTCTGCTGAGAGGGGGCGAGCCACTTCAGGCCCTCCGCCGATGCCGATGGCGGAGGACGATGTTGACAACGTGCTAAGGCATGTGCGGGAGCGCAGCGCCGTCCACCGAGAGTTTCTCCAGAAGGCGACGGATGCGGTGAGCCAGCTTGGTATAGAGCTCGCGGGCGAGGATCCGTGTCTTGAAGCTGAAGGCCTGTGGCTGGCTGAGGAACAGCGTAGGCTCAAGGTGGCCGTCAGCCTTGCACGTCATCAGCGTGATCTTGACAACACAAAGGCCGAAGCATCTCTAGTGGCCTCACGGAAGTCCTGCTCCCGAGCCATCGATGAGGCTCAAGAGGCAGACCGACGATGTGAGATCACGGAGGAGCGCGCATGGGAGCTCCAAGTCTGGTGCAAATCCTTGGAGCAACAAGTGGAGCTGCGCCAAGCTGCCCTTGCATCGCTGAAATGGGCGCCCGTCGAAGAGGAGGAGCTCCAGAAGCATGAGGAAGCACTGAAGCTGGAGGCTGCCGAGCGCAACCTCAATCTTGAACAGTTGGAGACGAGGGAGCGCCAGGTTACCCAGGCGGCAGACGATGTTGGCGCGCGGGAGGTCCGAATCCAAGAATAGATCGACCGCCACATGGCGTAAGCTCGTGCGGGTCTTGAGCGCGAGTATGAAGAGAGGTTGGAGCTAATTAAGGACGAGGCTGCGGGCAGGATGCCGCTCTTAGGACCAAGCTGACCGAAGCAACACAGCATGTTGAGGCCACTACAACCGCCTTAGGCACGATGCAGGCTGAGCTGGCCTCCTCCCACGCCGAGCTGCTTCTCCTCCAACGGAGGGTTGATGACGCCGAGTCCGTTGCACGGCGGAACGAAGATGAGATTTGCCAGTGGCAGATGCTGGAGAACATGCATGGCCCCATGCTCCGAACACTTAGGGAAAGGGCCAATGCGGCCTTGGGCAATATCTATGATGCGGCCGCTGAGCAGCCTCACATGACAAACTTCGCCGATAATCTCCAGTTCTTCACTGATGTTGTGACGCATCTGGAGAATCGCTCTGAGAGGGCTCGCCAGCTTGTCGAGGAGAGGAGCCGCGGCCTACTCACACGGGCATTATCTCGTGTCTTCAGCCATCTACAGAACATCGACCCCCAATTTGACTTCGACGCCGCCATCGCCCCGGTGCCCGAGGCCATCCGAGGTGACCTGGCGCGGTGGGTGGAGGACAACGTGGATGCACTTGTCCGGGCCTTCACCTCTGATGATGACGGGGTGGTTGTCGCTGCTGATGAAGGCGACGTGGTGAACGGTGGCGAAGACGGTGCCAACGACGACGAGGGTGAGGCCAGCGACAGCGACATTGGCGCCAGCAACGCTTCTAGAGACGACCAAGAGGATGTGGTGAGCGATATGTCTGACTGATCCTACGCCCCCTGCTGTTCATCCTGCGTAGAAAAAGCTCGGGTGTGGCCCTGAAGGTTGTAAGAGCATTTTGGGAGGGGAAGCCCCTCATGTAAAAAGGATTTTTGTCCATGCGTTGTTAAGGTCGGCATCGAATGGGTGCCCATATGATGTTATGGGTTCTGCGATGAATTGGTTGCTGTGATTTTACCTTTACCTTGGGCGAGCTTCGAGTAGGCTTGTGGCGAATCTCCGAGGATCCCTCGGGAGACTTGTTGACCTTGCAGCAAGAGCCTTGCGAGAGCGAGCGCCGGCCGCAGGACGGCATGCGTGTGTGTGCTGGGCCTAGCCCTACCCGCGAGGGGGACGCAGCTAGTGCGAGTTCCAACTTGAGCAGAAATCAGAACACGAGAAAGCATGCGAACAAGACAAGACACCCCTCCCCGCATATGCAAACACAAATTCAACTTCAACTTAGATCCGAAACAAGAAAGCTTGACCACACAAAAGGAAGCAAAAGCAAAAGGCCATGTATGGCACCTAGTCTAGTCTTCGACGTCTTCTCACCAGCGCGGAGCTAAGTGCTGCCACGGGGCATGGGAGGGAGCCCCCGAGGCCCAAGGGCGGTTCTCCGGAGACTCCGGGGCGTGTACAGCCCCAACTCATTATTACGTGAGAGTGTCATGGGCGGCGAGCTTCACAGGAGCTGGGCCTTCTTCAAAGGAACCGGCCTTGCTTCATATCGCCAGATGAGGGCCCCGCCTTGCGCCACCCTTGACCACCATTGACGGCGACTGGAAACCAAGGATGACGCCAACGGGGAAAAGGGGACGCCATCGGTTCCCCCGACGACCACGGGTCCACTGCCGGGGGTAGGCCTTGCGGCACCTCCCCAGCAGAGGGCCTACCTCCAAGGAACACCTTGCTTCACGCGCTGTGGGGAGGGGCCTGACTCTCGGCCCCTCTCCTGCAGCCCCCGGTGCTCTCCTCCAGATGGGAGGGAGGCTGCCGCACTGGGGCAGCCTTCCGCTACAGTGACCTGGACTTCCTGCAACCCATGGTTAGCATAAGCTTGCTCATGAGGAATTAGTGGTACCCGATAGCTGCTGCCGCCGGCGGGGTTGGCGAGACTTCCTTGAGGCTTCTGGAAGGGCTCGTTTTCTAGCGTCTCTTCCTCCCAGCCTGGCCTGAGGAACGAGCCATGGTCTTCTTCCAGCGCGTATTCCCGATCCACCATGTGGGGCACATAAGCCTCCTGGGTCGCTGCCCCAAAGGCCTCGCCGTAGTGCCCAACACTCCATGCGGTTTGGCTTGAAGCACCATCTTGAGGGTGGTAGGGTGGCGGCCCGCCCGGGCCGTAGGCAGTGATGCGCATGGCCTTGCTTACCAGGGAAGGTGCTGGTGCCGCTTGTCGCCCGACGTTGATGGCCAAGTTGGTGTTGATGAAGCCTTGAGGTACACCTGAGGGCGCACGGGCACAAATGGGCCCGCCATGTGATCCGCCCGGGGCCTGGGGTGGAAGCTGGACGCAGAATGGAGGTTCCCCTGAAGCAGCAGCATCCAGGAGCTCAGCAACGCGCTCCAGCAGCACGTAGTGGCCGCTTTCCTATAGCCTGCAACGTAGCACTTCTTGAGCTACCATGAGCGCGGCCTTCATGTTCGCCTACTCCCGTCGGGTGTGCGGTGTTGTGGCCGTAGCATGGTTTAAGGCCCTTGCTGCTGATCGTACCTGCCGCGGGGTGAGGGCAGGCGGCGCTTGACCGCGTCGCCCGCGCCCCGCAGCATTCTGCGGAGCGCGGGCTGCCTGAGGCGCGGGGTTGAGGTCACCTTGGGCAGGCGACGCGGCGAGGGAAGGCCATGCCACCCAGCGGTCGGCGTTGGCCGTCGGGTCACCGGACATGGAGATGACGAAGCGGTGGAACGCGGGATGATGAAAGAAAGATTCCGGCAGACCCCTACCAGGCATGCCAAATGTCGGATATCGGGTTCCGTCAAAACCCTTAAGGTTCGAACTCTGGGGTGCGCGCGAAGATCTTCCCCCTACCGATCCACGTCCCAACGCCTCGCTATGAATCTGAGCTACACGATGAACACAAGGGACGTAAGGTTTATACTGGTTCGGGCCACCGTTGTGGTGTAATACCCTAATCCAGTGTGTGGTGTGGTGGATTGCCTCTAGGGCTGACGATGAACACTACAGAGGAAGAACAGCCTCGCGAGGGGTGTTCTTGTGGTGGTGTGCTTGGAGAGGAATTGCTCCGTCTCTATTGGCTATGCCTTCTACTGTGATGGCTATCTCTATATATAGAGGCCCTGGTCCTCTTCCAAAATATTGAGCGGGAAGGGAGCCGACAACGGCCATTTTGAAGGGGAACATCTAGTACAAGTTATCCTGACTAAAGTTGGTCTTCGGCTGCCAAAGGCACTGGCGATGACGCCGTCTTGGGCTCCACGGTGACCTTCGTCCTGCCGCTCTGCTGGTCTTGGTCTCGTTGCACCGAAATAGTAACCTTTGCTTGATGCCTCGGTACTCCGTGCCTGCGCTTGCCCCCTTTGCACCAAAGAGGAAACAAGGACACTCCGCAGGCCGGCGCCCGCCTGGCGCCCACCTGGTCTCGATCGTCATGGCTTGCATCACGAGCACCTCGCGAGGTACCCCTGCCTTGATCTCTCCGCCTCCTCGCGAGCCTGCCTGGTGAGGCCGTCCCTGAGGAAGCCTTGCATCATCCGCCCCACGAGGCTTGGCCCCTTGCGAGGGTCTTGAGCTTGAGTTGATGAAGATGGGCCGTACTGGGCCACCCCTTGAGCCACGCCACAGGCCGCAGGCAGGCAAGTCTGGGGACCCCCGTTCCCAGAACACTGACATTTTTCCCTAGTAGTGTCCTGATGACGAGGGAGGATGTCATGGCTTGGGAGGCACACCTGGCGGACCACAAGGCATCCCTGGACGCCAGAGAGCAAGAGATCTCCCTCCGGGAGGAGAGACTCAAAGCTACTCTCCGCGCCAAGGATGAGGATCTAGAGGTTCTTGTATGGCAACGCACCAAGGATCTAGAGGACAAGCAAGGAGCCGCCCTGGACGCCATTGTCACTGACCATGCTGCTCAGCCGAAGAAGCTTACTGAAGATCTGGATCCAGCGTCTGCCGCCAAGACTGACCATGACAGGTAGGTGGCTAAGCTGAATGAGGACCTCGCTAGGGGCGCCAAGGACGTGGAGGCACTCAAAGAGGGGGCATGGCAGGTGGAAATCCACTTGGCTGATGTGCAGTCGCAGATCTCCTCCAAGACCCAGAGCCTTGAGACTGCCAATGGCAACATCTCGGACATGAAGGCAAGGATCGACACATTGGAGCGTTCGGTGGAGTCCCTTGAGTCCCGCCAGCAGTTGTTGTCCAAGGATTTGGACACCGCCCAACGTTTCCGGCAAGATGCAGAGGACAAGCTGAAGAATCATGTCGATCTGATTAACCTCTGGATCAAGAGCCTGATTGACTTCACTGAGCGTCTTGGTGTTCAGGCTGCGGCAATGGGTATGGATGGCCCGGTCTTCTCGGCCAGCAAGCAGGAGGTCCCAAGCATCAAGCTGGGACTCTTCTTCAATGAGTTTATAAAGTGCATGAAGAGGGGAGGGCCGAGTGCTTTGCGACTGAGTCCCGAAAGCTTTCCCGCGACGCCTTCCTCACGGTCTTGAGCAATATCGCGTGCCGCCACCCAGACCTTGACCTTGACAATGGATTCAATAAGCCGCCAGTGGCTGCCGACATCGCTGCCGCCAAGGAGAAAGTTGCTCCCTGTGCCGACAGGGTTCTCCATGTTTCAACTGTTCCACCTGGCCATCGGACCAAGTATTGGGCGCTGTCGTTTCCGCATGGCCCTGTAGTGAAACATGATATATATTTTGTGTTTAGTCATTCTATCTCTAGTGTTTGTGCGAAACTGAAATTTCTAGCTGGATCTTTAAATGCACGTTTATCCCTTTGAGCCCCTTATGTTTGTGTTCGTATGATCAATCCCTATGCATGCTTTGGATGCCTGTCGGTATCATATTGTCGTGATTGTCGTAAGGGTCCGGCCCTTATCAGTCATCTTGGCGTGAATGCGTCCTGACAGGTTTTTCCCAGGTAGTTCTCGATGCAACCTCTCGACCTGCGAGCGTGGCTCTGGACAAGACGATGGTTCGATCAAAGAAACTAGCCAAGGTTCCATCGCATGAGGGCTTTCTCAATACAAACACTCACTAGAGTTAAGGGATAAACGAATGCAGAAGTCTCAAATGTATCAATCAAGAAGTGATAATGCAAACTTAGCTTTCATTTCAAGCTTCCTTCTCCTCTACCGGCCGCATGCGTCTGGCGCGCCCATGGCGTCTGGAGGAGCAACAGACAATCATGTAACTTCTTCATCCCCGGCAGGGATCGACACATATTTCTTGTGGCTATCGGGCATTGAGGCGTAGCACTGGGCTCTCGTGGTTCCCCTCCCTTTTTCTCCTTTTCTTTCGAGTCAGTCCAGCTGCTACCGTTGCATGGGTTGCGCTGATGTAGGCAGCCTTGCTGAAGAATGCTTGTCGGGGCATCAATCGACAGACTCATACTGGCGCTTTGCTCATGATTTCCCAAAATAGAGGAAATATTGGACCGAGCATCGCACGTAACCATCAACATCAACGATGCCGGGTCTAAAGCAGCTCGACTACTGACGAAGGGAAGGGACGGGAAGGAGAGATCTTGCACCCTTTCTCTGAACGGAGCCCGAATGGTGGGATACGCCATTCGGGCCGTCGAGACAGGCATATTTGCCATTAGCAATGGTCTTCGCCATAACCGCGGCTACAATGAGGCATCGAGACCAATAAAATGGTGCGGGGTTGGCCCTGCTTTGTTTCTGTGCCTTTGTGGGCGCCACGAACGCCAGAGGCTTCAAACAGGCGACCACGGGCAAAAGACGCTGCACATGCCTTCAGGTTCGTGCAAGCGATTCCCCTACCTAGCGCGCCAAAGATGTCGCGGGAAACCACGGCCACCTATGGGACCAAGAGGTCCCTTGCTGGTTCGGCGGGGGGGGGGGGGGGACTCATTGCACAAAGAGCAGACGAGCCTGGGGCAGCACGACAGATATCACACAGGCAGTTTTACCCAGGTTTGGGCCACCGTGAGGCGTAAAACCCTACTCCTCCTTTGGTTGATTGATGGTGGAAAGGTGGTGGTGGAGCGTAGTACACTTGCCTTGCAGGGGTTGCCTTAGGGCAGCAACGACTACGCGCGTATGGGGGTGTGAGTTATCCAACCTTCTAACCCTTTCTACGGTTGCCATGGGCCTCCTTTTATAGATCAAGGGGTTTCCACAATGGCAAAGTAGTCATTATGCACTAATAAGATAGCAAACGGTGCTATCATACCTAACTCTGTGGGCTGATAGGGCGCATTAAATGCACCGCTCAACATCACATCGTTGGTCGCCCGACAAGGCTTGCCAGGCTATCTTGCCAGCTTGGCATATGCTTGCTTGACACGTTGTTGGATGGGTGTCTTCTGTGGGTTTCTCCAGTAAAAAATGGCTGCCATGTGGCGAATGGCTTCTACTCAATCACCTTGCGGGTTGACACCGCACTGATCGACGATGTGGGTCATGGTAGAGTGGTTGGTGAGGTGGTCTCGTCTCCGTGAGTCCCGGCAGGCCCTACCGGGACACCCTGGTTATATGCTTCTGAGTGCATCCCCACCCCTTGTCGGGCTCACCTGACTGGCAAGGGGGGCCTTTCCTCTGATGTTTTCTTGCTTTTCTGACTTGATGTTCGTCTCTCTGATCTACATGTTGATCCTTCGATGCTCTTGGTTCTTTGTACTCCGGCTCGGTCTTGGCTTGTCCGTGCACGACTCAAGGGAAAACATATACCCCTGTCTGTTTTCCACGACAGAGGGGAAGAACGGAAAGACGAGGCGGCAGGTTGCCGGTCGGAGGCGAAGGCATCCATGCCATCGTACTCCGACCTGACCCCTGCCACCCACCTTCTCCATCTTCCCTCGTTTTCTCCTCACCACCGCTGCTCCTCAGAAGCGCCAAGACTCCAGTCCGGCACCTTCTCTAAAAAAACAGCGAGCAGCCAAGGTGGCCAGGGGGGTCGAGGCGCACTGCCTCCCACCTTGGCAGGCAAGAAGGCGCGCCTCTCGTCAACATAATCCCCAAGACCTCTGGGAGGGGCAGTGCTGGGATTACCAATGATCTCCAGCCCTGCCTCCCGGGCGGGCCCCGAAGACTCTAAGAGATTCACCACAGCGAGGACCAGGCTCACTCCCCGAGCGCCAACACCAACATTTGGCGATACCGTCCTCAACCAAGAGTCCGGGGGTTGGCCCCAGGCTCTTCCCTTCGACATAACCGGCGAGAAGCAGATAGCAGGGGAGGGGGAGCACAAGGATGAATGACCCCGCCCTCTCTCCGCCTCTCCTTTATAGGCAGGTCGGGGGGGGGGGGGAGCCGCTCCTTCAACGGTCAGCCACCATCCTCCTCCACCAATTCAAGAAGACCGAGCCCTCACCTTGATGCTCTCCCGTGCCACGCACCTCCATTACCTACCCCACGTGATGCATGCCGCATACGTGGCTAAGGATAAGGGTGTGGTGGGAAGAGTGAATTGGCAGTTTCTACCCCGTGCATTAAAGTCATTCATGGGCCATTACCAGGGCGGCCCCACCATGATTGGCTTTACACGATGCGCGGGGAAACAGGAAACTGGCCTGGACTCAAGATTAATGAAGAAGCAAAGAAGACCCAAAGAGACCAGCTCTTCAGCACCCCCGCTCGTGCACTTAGTAGGCCCTACCTCGACGACGGTCGGTAGTGCGTTCGGGGCAGGCCCAGGGGCTTCTGTCGGTGCAACAAACCCTGGGTCTGTGTCGGCGTCCTCGGAATGGGGGTCCCTAGACTTGCCTGCCTGCGGCCCATGACATGGCTCTTCCAGCGGCCATGTACAACCCATCTTCACCAGCAAACACCCAAGACCCTCACGAGGGGCCCAGCCTCACGAGGCGGATGACGCAAGACCTCTTTAGGGGCAACCTCACCAGGGGGCAGAGAGATCAAGGCAAGGGGCACCTCGTGAGGTTCCTGTGATGCAAGCCATGACAACCGGCGCCAGGCGCGCGCAGTGTCCTCATTTCCTCTTTGGTGCTAAAGAGGCAAGTGCAGGCAAGGAGGCCCGAGGCATCAAGCAAAGGTTTCCATATCGGTGCAATGAGACCAAGACCAGCAGGACGACAGGACAGAGGTCACCGTGGAGCCCAAGATGGCGTCACCACCAGAGCCTTTGACAGGCGAAGACCACCTTTAGTCAGGATAACTTGTAGTAGTTGCCCCCTTCGAATTTGGCCTTTGTGGCATCCCTTCCCGCTTAATATTTGGGGAGAGGACCAGGGCCTCTATAAATAGGACTAGCCACCACAGTTGGAGGCAACTCATCTTGGATTGGATCCATCCCATCCTCACATCCACACAAGCTCACCAAGCACAAGAGCACATGTCCTCAGGAGGCTGTTCTTCCCTTGTAACTGTTCATCCTCAGCCCAAGAGGCAATCCACCACACCACACGGGAGTAGGGTATTACACCGACGGGGAAAGCCGAACCAGTATAAACTATCATGTCTCTCTTTCTGTGGGTTCGACGCGCTAAGCTTTGAGATTGCGGTGAGGGTGACGACGTGATTAGGTAGAGAGAGATCTTCGTGCGCACCCCAGTGTTCGAACCTCAAGTGTTTTGCCGGAACCCGAAATCTGACATTTGGCGCGCCAGGTAGCGGTGCACCAAAGCTTTCTTTATGCCGATCCGCGTCCCATCACTTCATTGCATCCATGGTGGACGCTCGTCGAGTCCGAGCTGAGCGCCCGGCCGCCCTCGCCGCCCGCGTCGCTCAGATAGCTCCTGTCGGCGGGCCTCCCCGTTGTTCCCCGTCGCTGCCACCAATGCCGCCACCGGCCCGGAGGGAAACGAGCAGCAAGCATCCTCGCTGCACCCCTAGATGCGGCAGGACAGCCGCACTGCCACTCCGTCGCTGACCCCAGCCGACTCGTCGTCTCACGCTCGTCGCGCTCCCACCGACACGCAGGCTGCGCTGCTCATGGCACGCGAGCTGCTGCGCTACCTCCCAGTCAACGACCTCTACGAGGACTGATTGGACCGCATCGCCGAGCTCGTTAGCGCCGCAGGGGGCTCCCCTGCGCCATCCCTCTCGCTTCCTCGCCCTCCGCCAGCTGCGGGCGACGTGGCTCACGGAGCGCCTCCACCACCTCTGCACCAAGACAGTGTTCTGGCGCCAAGGCGTGCGCCCCCCCAGCGTGACCCACCGCGTCAGGCGCCCGCGCAAGAAGAAGGAAGCTGCCAACAAGTTCCCCGGCCGCAAAGAACGCTCCCGCGCTCCCAGCACCACCGCGACAAGACCGTGCGCCGCCTGCGGTGGCGGTGCACGGGCATCAAGGACAGGCTCCACATCAGCAGAGGGTCCCGGTGGCCACTGCAGGCTGCCGTGCCTTCACCCTTGAGCTGTGTAGCGTTGCTTGGCCGGGCAAGTTCAAGCCGGACCTGCCTCCTCGCTATGACGGCACCCCCGACCCCGTGGAGTTCTTGCAGCTCTACGAGCTGAGCATCGAGGCGGCCAACAGCGACGAAAAATTCATGGCGAACTGGTTCCCCATGGCTCTCAAGGACGCTGCTCGCTTGTGGCTCCTGAACCTGCCCCCAGGCTCGATCTCCTTCTGGGACGAGATGCGCGACCGCTTCGTCGCCAACTTCCAGGGCACTCGCGACCGCCCTCCGGTCGCGGGTGACCTACGCCGCATCAAGCAGTAGCCAGGAGAGACCCTGCAGAAGTACATCCAGCGCTTCAACAACGTTCATCTCAAGATCCCCAACGTGATAGACAAGGCCATCATTTCAGCGTTTTCTAATGGCGTCCGTGACATCAAGATGAAGGAGGAGCTCGCGATCAACGAGGAGCTATGCACGACTTTGGAGCTATTCAACCTGGCGACCAAGTGCGTAGGAGCTGAGGAGGGGCACCTTTCCCTCGTGGAGCTCGAGCTACCGACCCGGAGGAGAAGAAAGCCAAGGCCAAGGATGTGAAGCGCAAGGGAGTAGCCGTGCTCGCGGCGGAGCCGGATACGAAGCGCGACTGGAACCATCCCGAGTCGTCCAAGAGCAGTGATACGTCTCCAACGTATCTATAATTTTTGATTGCTCCATGCTACTTTATCTACTGTTTTAGGCAATATTGGGCTTTATTATCCACTTTTATATTATTTTTGGGAATAACCTATTAACCGGAGGCCCAGCCCAGATTTGCTGTTTTATGCCTATTTCAGTGGTTCGAGGAAAAGGAATATCAGACGGAGTCAAAACGGAACGAAACCAAGTGGAGAAGTTATTTTTGGAAGGAACTAAACCTGATAGACTTGGAGTGCATGTCATGGGAGTCCCGGGCTACCCACTAGGGTGGGGGAGCGCCCACCCCCCTGGGCGCGCCCCCCTGCCTCGTGAGCACCCCGGAGGTCCACCGACATACCCCCTGCACCCATATATACCTACGTACCCTAAAACTTCCAGAACAGAAGATAGATCGGGAGTTCCGCCGCCGCAAGCCTCTGTAGCCACCAAAAACCTCTCGGGAGCCCGTTCCGGCACCCTGCCAGAGGGGGATCCCATCACCGGTGGCCATCTTCATCATCCCGACGCTATCCATGATGAGGAGGGAGTAGTTCATCCTCGGGGCAAAGGGTATGTACCAGTAGCTATGTGTTTGATCTCTCTCTCGTGTTCTCTCTCGTGTTCCTCTATGGCATGATCTTGATGTATCCCGAGCTTTGCTATTGTAGTTGGATCTTATGATGTTTCTCCCCCTCTACTCTCTTGTGATGAATTGAGTTTCCCCTTTGAAGTTATCTTATCGGATTGAGTCTTTATGAGAACACTTGATGCATGTCTTGCCGTGATTATCTGTGGTGACAATGGGATATCATGTGCCACTTGATGTATGTTTTGGTGACCAACTTGCGGGTTCCACCCATGAACCTATGCATAGGGGTTGGCACACGTTCTTGACTCTCCGGTAGAAACTTTGGGGCACTCTTTGAAGTACTTTTATGTTGGTTGGATGAATCTGAGATTGTGTGATGCATATCGTATAATCATGCCCACGGATACTTGAGGTGACAATGGAGTATCTAGGTGACATTAGGGTTTTTGTTGATTTGTGTCTTAAGGTGTTATTCTAGTACGAACTCTTTTATAGATCGATCCGAACGAATAACTTTGAGGTGGTTTCGTACCCTACCATAATCTCTATGTTTGTTCTCCGCTATTAGTGGCTTCGGAGTGACTCTTTGTTGCATGTTGAGGGCTTGTTATATTATCTATCTATGTTATTATTGTTGAGAGAACTTGCACTAGTGAAAGTATGAACCCTAGGCCTTGTTTCCTATCATTGCAATACCGTTTACGCTCACTTTTATCGCTCGCTACCTTGCTGTTTTTATTATTTCAGATTACAAAAACCTATATCTACTATCTATTTTGCACTTGTATCACCATCTCTTCGCCGAACTAGTGCACCTATACAGTTTACCATTGTATTGGGTGTGTTGGGGACACAAGATACTTTTTGTTATTTGGTTGCAGGGTTGTTTGAGAGAGACCATCTTCATCCTATGCCTCCTACGGATTGATAAACCTTAGGTCATCCACTTGAGGGAAATTTGCTACTGTCCTACAAACCTGTGCACTTGCATGCCCAACAACGTCTATAAGAAGAAGGTTGTGTAGTAGACATCAAGCTCTTTTCTGGCGCCGTTGCCGGGGAGGTGAGTGCTTGAAGGTACATCTTTAGATCTTGCAATCAAATCTTTTTGTTTCTTGTTTTAGCACTAGTTAGTCTATAAAAGAAAACTACAAAAAATGGAATTAAGGATGCCTCATATGCTTCATCTTTTTAATGTCTTTCATGAAAATGATGGGAAGGAAAATTGTGCTCAAGTACTAGAAGAAGAATTACATAGAATGCTTGGCATAAAATATGTGAATGATGAGCATGATTGCAATGTTGTTAGTATGAATTCCTTGAATATCCATGATGCCAACGATATGCAAAGCCACAAGCTTGGGGAAGCTATGTTTGATGAATATGATATATTTTGTCCCCCAAGCTTTGATGAGCAAATTTACTATGATGAAAGCATGCCTCCTATCTATGATGATTATTGTGATGATATGTGTGCCATAAAGAAGACGTTTGCTTATGTGGAGAGTAGTAAAATTTCTATGCTAGTAGATCATGAAAAGAATGCTTTAGGTGCTCGTTATATTGTTGAATTCATTCATGATGCTACTGAAAATTATTATGAGGGAGGAACATATGCTTGTAGGAATTGCAATAATGTCAAGTTTCCTCTCTATGTGCTTAAAATTTTGAAGCTATGCTTGTTTTACCTTCCTATGCAAGTTGATTATTGTTCCCATAAGTTGTTTTTTCACAAAATCCCTATGCATAGGAAGTGAGTTAGACTTAAATGTGCTAGTCATATGCTTCATGATGCTCCCGTTATGTTTCAATTCTTATCTTTTATGTGAGCATCATTGTCATCATCATGCCTAGCTAAAAGGCATTAAAGAAAAGCGCTTGTTGGGAGACAACCCAATATTTACCTTTACTGTTTTTTGTGTGTTCACATGATTATGCTACTGTAGTAATCATGTTTTATAGCTTTTGTTTCAATAAAGTGCCAAGTAAGACCTTTAGGATAGCTTATGGTGATAGTTGTGTTGATCCTGCTGAAAATCAGAAACTTTTGCACACAGTAAATTAGTTTGTTTAATTCACAGAAACGTGCTTCTGATCTGATTCGTTTTGCTCTGGATTGGTACACGAATTTCTTAGGATTTCCTAATTTGGTAGAATTTTTGGAGTTCCAGAAGTATAGGTTTGGTACAGATTACTACAGACTGTTCTATTTTTGACAGATTCTGTTTTCTATGTGTTGTTTGATTATTTTGATGAATCTATGAGTAGTATCGCAGTGTATGAACCATAAATAAGTTGGAATAAATTAGATATTATACCAATATGAATTTAGAATGAGTTCATTACAGTACCTTGAAGTGGTCTTTTGTTTTCTTTCGCTAACGGAGCTTACGAGTTTTCTGTTGAGTTTTGTGTTGTGGAGTTTTCAAGTTTTGGGTAAAGATTCGATGGACTATGGAATAAGGAGTGGCAAAGAGCCTAAGCTTGGGGATGCCCATGGCACCCCAAGATATTCAAGGATAACCAAGAGCCTAAGCTTGGGGATGCCCCGGAAGGCATCCCCTCTTTCGTCTTCGTTCATCAGTAACTTTACTTGGAGCTATATTTTTATTCACCACATGATATGTGTTTTGCTTGGAGCGTCATTTTATTTTGTTAGTCTTTGCTTGCTGTAGTTAGAATAATGTTTTGCATCTTTAGTTTCAATAAAAAAGTCAAGGATAGCCTTTGCCATGCTTATTTTGCTAGTATGCATGTTGCTGTTTGAAAACAGAAAGTTTACCGCTGTTGCAAAAATTGCCTAGAAAAGTCAGAGAATGGTCTAACGTTGAATCGTTTTGCATATTAAGATCTGATAAATCTATTACAGTGGGAATTTTAGTTCATAATTTTTGGAGTCGGGGAAGTATTGATACTCTTGCATTCTTTACAGACTGTACTGTTTTGACAGATTGCTGTTATGTTTGCGTTGTTTGCATATGTTTGTTTGTTTAATGATTCTATTTGAGGATAGGAGTATTAAATATGCAGAGGCATTTAGTATTCAATGTTGAATAATAATTTTAGTGATTTGTTACAGTAGAGAATGATAAGGTTTTGCATTGGTTTATCCTAACCTATCTCACGAGTTCTTGTTGAGTTTGTTGTGAATGAAGCTTTTGATAAAAAGAGAAACCATGATATGAGAGGAATTAAGGAGACACAAAAACTCAAGCTTGGGGATGCCCAAGGCACCCCAATGTAACATTTCAAGAAGTCTCAAGCATCTAAGCTTGGGGATGCCCCGGTAGGCATCCCACCTTTCTTGTTCAACAACTATCAGTTAGTATTGGTTGAGCCTAAGTTTTTGCTTCTTCACATGAGTTGTGCTATCCTTGCAATGTAGTTTTCTTTAGCTTTGCTTGCTGTTTGAATAAAGTATCAAGATATGAAATTATTAAATGGGAGAGTCTTCACATAGTTGCATAATTATTCGACTACTCATTGATCTTCACTTATATCTTTTGGAGTAGTTTGTTGTTTGCTCTAGTACTTCACTTATATCTTTTAGAGCACAATGGTGGTTTTATTTTGAAGAAATATATGAACTATCATTCTTCACTTAGATTATTTTGAGAGTCGTTAATAGCATGGTAATTTGCTTAATATTAATATACTTGGTATTCAAGATATGTGAAACTTTCTTATGAGTGTGTTGAATACTAAGAAAAGTTTGATGCTTGATAATTGTTTTGAAATATGGAGGTGATAATATCAAAGTAGTGCTAGTTGGGTGATTATGAATCCAAAGAATGCTCGTGTTGAAGTTTGCAAGTCCCGTAGCATGCACGTATGGTTAAAGTTGTGTAACAAATTTGAAACATGAAGTGTACCTGGCTTGTGCATCCTTATGAGTGGTGGTCGGGGACGAGCGATGGTCTTTTCCTACCAATCTATCCCCCTAGGAGCATGCGTAGTACTTGATTTTTGATGACTTCTAAATTTTTACAATAAGTATATGAGTTCTTTTGACTAATGTTGAGTCCATGGATTATACGCACTCTCACCTTTTCGCCTTTGCTAGACTCTTCGGTACCGTGCATTGCCCTTTCTCACCTTGAGAGTTGGTGCAAACTTCGCCGGTGCATCCAAACCCCGTGATACGATACGCTCTATCACACATAAACCTCCTTATATCTTCCTCAAAACAGCCACCATACCTACCTATCATGGCATTTCCATAGCCATTCCGAGATATATTGCCATGCAACTTCCATCATCATATTCATGACATACATTACTTTTGTCATATTGCCATTGCATGATCATGTAGTTGACATCGTATTTGTGGCAAAGCCACCATGCATTATTTTTCATACATGTCACTCTTGATTCATTGCACCATCCCGGTACACCGCCGGAGGCATTCATATAGAGTCATATCTTGTTCTAAGTTTCGAGTTGTAATCCTTATGTTGTAATCAATAGAAGTGTGATGATCATCATTATTAGAGCATTGCCCAAACAAAAAAAAGAAGAAGAGAAAGGCCAATATATATATATATATATATATATATATATATATATATATATATATATATATATATATATATATATATGGGACAATTGCATTTTTACGCCTAGTTGGTTCCTACCCACGGGTTTTGCCCTTACTTTTCGAGCTTGCTCAGTTTTGCCCTTACTTTTTCCATTGAGGTCCCTCGAATGCCCTTTGACCGTTTGACCAAAACTTTGAAAATTCATAACTAATTCGTATGAACTCGAAAAAATGCAAATAAGATATCAAAATGTTCAGATAAACATTACCTTTATGGGCATATCATTTGCATTCAGGATAAAAGCATTGTTTAAACTACCTGAGGTAATTAATGTTATGAACATTATTAAACATAAATAGGTATAAACAATATTTTTTTCATGAATAAAAATTATACGCAAATGTAGCTGATGTCTTTTGAACATCCTGATACCTTATTTGCATTTTCATGAGTTCGTATCAACTTGTTATGATCTTTCCAAATAATGGTCAAAGTTGTTAGAACATTCATAACAAGTTGATACAAACTCATAAAAATGCAAATAAGTTATTAGGATGTTTAGAAAACATCACCTACATTTGCATGTAATTTTTATTCATGAAAAATATATTGTTTATACCTATTTATTTTTAATAATGTTAATAATATTAATTACCTTGGGTAGTTTAAACAATGCTTTTGTCCTGACTGCAAATGATATGCCCATAAAGGTAATGTTTATCTGAACATTTTGATATCTTATTTGCATTTTTCTGAGTTTGTATGATTTAGTTATGAATTTTTAAAGTTTTGGTCAAACAGTCAAAGGGCATCCGAGGGACCTCGATGAAAAAAAGTAAGGGCAAAACTGAGCAAGCTCGAAAAGTAAGGGCAAAACCCGTGGGTAGGAACCAACTAGGGGTAAAAATGCAATTGTCCCATATATATATATATATATATATATATATATATATATATATATAAAGAAAGGCCCAAGAAAAGAAAAGAAAAGAAAAGGGCAATGCTACTATCTCTTTTTCCACACTTGTGCTTTAAAGTAGCACCTTGTTCTTCATGTAGTGAGTCTCATATATTGTGCTTCAAAGTAGCACCTTGTTCTTCATGTAGTGAGTCTCAAAAGTTGTCTTTTTTATACTAGTGGGAATTTTTCATTATAGAACTTGGCTTGTATATTCCTACGATGGGCTTCCTCAAATGCCCTAGGTCTTCATGAGCAAGCAAGTTGGATGCACACCCACTAGTTTTCTTTTGTTGAGCATTCATAGCTCTAGTGCATCCGTTGCATGGCAATCCCTACTCCTCATGTTTACGTCAATTGATGGGCATCTCCATAGCCCGTTAATTAGCCTCGTCAACGTGAGACTTTCTCCTTTTTTTTCTTCTCCACACAATCCCCATCATCATATTCTATTCCACCCATAGTGCTATATCCATGGCTCACGCTCATGTATTGCATGAAGGTTCAAAAAGTTTGAGATTATTTAAGTATGAAACAATTGCTTGGCTTGTCATCGTGGGTATAGAAGTTGGGAACATCTTTGTGTGACGAAAATGAAGCATAGCCTAACTATATGATTTTGTAGGGATGAACTTTCTTTTGCCATGTTATTTTGAGAAGACATGATTACTTTGATTAGGATGCTTGAAGTATTATTATTTCTTTTATCAATATGAACTTTTCTTTTGAATCATTCGGATCTGAATATTCATATCACAATTAAGAAGATTTAAATTGAAATTATGCCAAGTAGCACTCCGCATCAAAAATTCTTTTTTATCATTTACCTACTCGAGGACGAGCAGGAATTAAGCTTGGGGATGCTTGATATGTCTCTAACGTATCCATAATTTTTGATTGCTCCATGCTACTTTATCTACTGTTTTAGGCAATATTGGGCTTTATTATCCACTTTTATATTATTTTTGGGACTAACCTATTAACCGGACGCCCATCCCAGATTTGCTGTTTTATGCCTATTTCAGTGTTTCGAGGAAAAGGAATATCAGACGGAGTCAAAACGGAACGAAACCAAGTGGAGAAGTTATTTTTGGAAGGAAATAAACCTGATAGACTTGGAGTGCATGTCAGGGGAGTCCCGGGCTGCCCACGAGGGTGGGGGCGCGCCCACCCCCCCGGGCGCGCCCCCCTGCCTCGTGAGCACCCCGGAGGTCCACCGACGTACCCCCTGCACCCATATATACCCACGTACCCTAAAACTTCTAGAAGAGAAGATAGATCGGGAGTTCCGCCGCCGCAAGCCTCTGTAGCCAGCAAAAACCTCTCGGGAGCCCGTTCGGGCACCCTGCTGGAGGGGGATCCCATCACCGGTGGCCAGCTTCATCATCCCGCCGCTATCCATGACGAGGAGGGAGTAGTTCACCCTCGGGGCTGAGGGTATGTACCAGTAGCTATGTGTTTGATCTCTCTCTCTCGTGTTCTCTCTCGTGTTCCTCTATGGCACGATCTTGATGTATCCCGAGCTTTGCTATTGTAGTTGGATCTTATGATGTTTCTCCCCCTCTACTCTCTTGTGATGAATTGAGTGTCCCCTTTGAAGTTATCTTATCGGATTGAGTCTTTATGAGAACACTTGATGCATGTCTTGCCGTGATTATCTGTGGTGACAATGGGATATCATGTGCCACTTGATGTATGTTTTGGTGACCAACTTGTGGGTTCCACCCATGAACCTATGCATAGGGGTTGGCACACGTTCTTGACTCTCCGGTAGAAACTTTGGGGCACTCTTTGAAGTACTTTTATGTTGGTTGGATGAATCTGAGATTGTGTGATGCATATCGTATAATCATGCCCACGGATACTTGAGGTGACAATGGAGTATCTAGGTGACATTAGGGTTTTGGTTGATTTGTGTCTTAAGGTGTCATTCTAGTACGAACTCTTTTATAGATCGATCCGAACGAATAACTTTGAGGTGGTTTCGTACCCTACCATAATCTCTACGTTTGTTCTCCGCTATTAGTGGCTTCGGAGTGACTCTTTGTTGCATGTTGAGGGCTTGTTATATTATCTATCTATGTTATTATTGTTGAGAGAACTTGCACTAGTGAAAGTATGAACCCTAGGCCTTGTTTCCTATCATTGCAATACCGTTTACGCTCACTTTTATCGCTCGCTACCTTGCTGTTTTTATTATTTCAGATTACAAAAACCTATATCTACTATCTATTTTGCACTTGTATCACCATCTCTTCGCCGAACTAGTGCACCTATAGAATTTACCATTGTATTGGGTGTGTTGGGGACACAAGAGACTTTTTGTTATTTGGTTGCAGTGTTGTTTGATAGAGACCATCTTCATCCTACGCCTCCTACGGATTGATAAACCTTAGGTCATCCACTTAAGGGAAATTTGCTACTGTCCTACAAACCTGTGCACTTGCAGGCCCAACAACGTCTATAAGAAGAAGGTTGTGTAGTAGACATCAAGCAGCCGACCGTTCTGTTCCTTCCACAACGTACACAACCACAACACCAACGACTGTCAAGAGCTCAGGGCCATTCAAGATGGATGCTTTGGTCGGCGCCCCGAGCGCAACGACTGGGGCTATGGGCGAGGAGGAGGACGAGGCGCAGGACGCCGGGATGATCGCGCCCCCCGCTAGGAGTGGCCCGATCGGCCTCGCGAGGACCGCTGGCAAGACCAGCCTTGTGAGGGTGCTTGGGGGGATCAGCCTCGCAAGGACCGCCCTCAGGGCAATGTTGGTCTTTCTCCGCTGTCGCCACTACCAAGAAGGAACGATGACCACCATCAGGACGTGGGGGCTGGGGGCTTCCAGGAACCGTGCGCCATTGCCTGCATCTTGGGCGGAGCTCACGCCCTAGCTTCTCAGCATATCTTCAAGCAGTTTGCTCGTGAGGTGAACGCAGCCCTTCCCAGGCTCGAGGCCAAGCGCCCGCTCAGGTGGTCCAAGTGCGCCATCACTTTCAGCTCGGCGGACCAGCTCAAGGGCGCGGCCACTCCTGGCGCCCTCCTGATGCTCTGCCCACCTGTCACACTACAAAAAAAGACACATCCGTGACATTTTGGGCCGAATGAATTTTTTTTCTATCATACATATGACACTTCTATGATGATAATTGTGACAAAACCCGGTATCATCATAGATGTGGTGGGCTCCTACTTCTATGACAAAAAATCATGACAGAAAATGGGCTTTTCGTCCTGGGCGGGCCAGAGACGCAGCTGCATGAAATTCTTTGGGCCATCCATGACGGAAAAAACCGTGGTAGAAGCGAGGGGAGGAAAATTTTGGGGAGTTGCCGGTTACGGTGGGAGGTCGGGGGCCGAGCGATGCGCGTTTCTCTCGTACACGTACGCACGTGTGTGCGAGGCGTTGGCTCTAACTGAACCGGAGCGAGGCGTTGGGCTCTAACTGAACCCGAGCGATTGCACTGCAGGTACGCGTTACTGAACCCGAGCGATGATCGATGGCTGTTAACTGAACCCGATCGAGCGATTCCTTCGCTACTGCTGCTAACTGAAGCCGATCGATGCTGCCTTGGATGAACAGTGAGCATGTGCGGGGGGGGGGGTGGAATGAACAGTGAGTGGTGGCGTTGCCTCTGGATGAACAGGACCCCGTGGTGTGGTGGAGGGCTGGATGAACAGTAGACGGTGGAGGGGTGCCCGTGGAGGGTGGGTTGAACAGGACCCCGTGGTGTGGAGGCTGGATGAACAGTAGACGGTGGAGGGGTGTTGAACAGTAGCCGGTGGAGTAGCGCGCGGTGGAGGCTGGATGAACAGGAGCCCGTGGAGGCTGGAGGAGGTCGACGGTAGCCCGTGGAGGCTGGAGGAGGTCGACGTGGAGATGAACAGTATCCCGTGGAGTCCCGTTTGCGGTACGCCACACCCCTCCCAATGAACAGGGCCCTCGTTTCGACCGTAGCGCTCCAACACAAGTCCGTTCGTCTGTTTTGCGGTACGCCCACCCCTCCCGATCAACAGGACCCCCCGTTTTCGACCGTAGGAGTCCGTTTTCCTCCGTTTGCGGTACGCCACACCTTCCCGATCAACATGACCCCGCTTCGACTGTAGGAGGTCTGTTTCCTCCGTTTTGCGGTACGCCACACCCCTCCCGATCAACAGGACCCTGTTCCGAATGTAGGAGGTCCGTTTCCTCCGTTGCGCGGTACGCTAGGCCTCGTTTCCATCGCCTGTTCCGTCCAAGCCCTCCCAATGAACACCACCACGGCATTCCGTTCCGACCCAGCCGATTGGCCCCACGCGTTCCGTGCCTCCGATGAACACGACGCATTCCGTTCTTCCATGAACACGACACATTCCGTTGCTTCCCCATGAACATGACGACGACGCTGTTTCTCCGTTCTGACCCAGCCATGTACACGAGCACTGGCCGTACGTATGCGCGAGTAGGCGTTCGAGACCCCGCCCGTATGTACACATACGTAGCCGTATTTTCTTTCTTGCACCCTGGTCGCTGTACGTACGTGTACATGCTACGTGCGCGCCTCTACTACGACACGTGCGCGCCTCTACATCCACCAGTATATATGTACGTACACGTTCGCGACCAGAATGACAACGCTACGTACGCTTCGACCAGGTGGGTCCCGACTGTCAGGCACTTCCTTGCGTGCGAAGATGTAGCTGGTGGGTCCCAGCAGTCAGGGGGGCGAATCGTTTTTTGCCCGGATGCACTTCCTTGCGTGTGAAGATGTAGCTGGTGGGTCCCAGCAGTCAGGGGGGCGAATCGTTTTTTTTGCCCGGACGCACTTCCTTGCGTGCGAAGGTGTTGCTGGTGGGTCCCAGCAGTCAGGGGGCGAATCGTTTTGTTTTTTTGCCCGGACGCACTTCCTTGCGTGCGAAGATGTAGCTGGTGGGTCCCAGCAGTCAGGGGGAAACGTTTTTTTCGCGAAATACAGTGGCCCGTCCGGTGGGTCCCAGCTGTCAGGTGGAGGAATCATTATTTTCCGCGTAATAAGGAGGCACTTCCTTGCTGCGGCCGTGGACCCAGCTGTCAGCCTCTCCACGTACAGTCCGATGGAAGTCGTTCCTTGACCACGTTGACCACGCCGCGCCGAGAGCACCAGGGCGGTGGACGACGGCGAGGCCTAGGAAGGGGACGACGGGGAGCCGGGGAAGACGCGGCAGTGGAAGCCCGCGCGGAGAGGAGTACGAGGGTTCACTGGTTCGGCTGCGGTGTGAGGCTGCCGTCGCCGCAGGGCCTGGCCAGCGGTGGGAATAGTAGGGGCGGTGAGGCCTCCGCGGCAGCACAGCCGGCCACGGGAGGCAGGAGCATGCGGCACGACCGGCGCTGCTTTGGGCGGCTGGAGCAAGAAGACCAGAGGTTGAAGAAGCACTACGGCCGTTGGATGGACATCGTACGGTCACTGGAGCTAGAATCGTTCATATTGACTAAAGTTGACAAAGGCCCCCGTCCCAGTCAACTTAGTAGGCCCACAAGTCAGCCTCCCACCATGGTGGGTCCCAGCTAGCAGGGGGAGTATTCATTTTTTGGTGCGTAATAAGGAGGCACTTCCGGTGGGTCCGAGCTGACAACGGGGGGAACGTTTTTTTTCGCGAAATACGCTGGCCCGTCCGGTGGGTCCCAGCAGTCAGGGGGAAACGTTTTTTTCGCGAAATAAGGTGGCCCGTCCGGTGGGTCCCTGCTGTCAGGTGGAGGAATAATTATTTTGCGCGTAATAAGGAGGCACTTCCTTGCGGCCGCCTGGACCCAGCTGTCAGCCTCTCCACGTACAGTACTCTTCCGATGGAAGTCGGTCGTTGACCACGTTGACCACGCCGCGCCGAGAGCACCAGGGCGGTGGTCTGGACGACGGCGAGGCCTAGGAAGGGGACGACGCGGAGCCGGGGAAGACGCAGCAGTGGAAGCCCGCGCGGAGAGGAGTACGAGGGTTCACTGGTTCGGCTGCGGTGTGAGGCTGCCGTCGCCGCAGAATAACAGGGGGTGTGGGTGAGTAGAGGGATGGCCTGGCCAGCGGTGGGAGTAGTACGGGGCGGTGAGGCCTCCGCGGCATCACAGCCGGCCACGGGAGGCAGGAGCACGCGACACGACCGGCGCTGCTTTGGGCGGCTGGAGCAAGAAGACCAGAGGTTGAAGAAGCACTACGGCCGTTGGATGGACATCGTACGATCACTGCAGCTAGAATCGTTTATATTGACTAAGTTGACAAAGCCCTTGGTACGCGTCAACTTAGTAGGCCCACAGCTCGGATTTGGCAGAGAACATATAGCCCATTTGCGATTTGTAAGAATGTACAACCCATTTTTTAATTCTAATGGAATTTACTACAGCCCATTTACAGTTTGTTAAAAGTACAGCCCAACTTCTAGCTAGGACAACGATTAATAATTTCAAACAACCGCTCAAAACAGAATTCAAAAAAAATTCCCACATTTTGATGGGATCCGAAATATTTTTATCCGAAATTTCTAGTCAGGTTAAATATAATTTCAAAATAAAGTTGTATTACGTTAAAATCCAACGAAATATTGCGCGCGCAACAAGTAATGAAATTAAAATTTCCAAATTCCAAAAATAATATATTTTTCAAACTAATTACGTGTTTGGTGCATAGTAATTGCCCAGTTATTATAATTACATCCCATTTATTATTTCTTAAAGTCCATTTTCTTGTTAAGCCTAATGCATACCTCCTAGGAAACTTTGCAGCCCAGCGGGGCGGATAACAAGTTGACCCGGATATTGTGTACAACTGTCGGCCCAGTTGCATTGTTGATGTTGAAAAAAAGGCCTGTGTAGTACAGTACAACCTAACATGGTTACTCAGCCCACATTCAGCGACGCCGGAAAGGCCCAAACAAGGCTTCTGTACAACTTTTTGAAGTCACTGAGCTCAATTAATAACTTAAGAAAAAAGTTAGATTACAGTGGAACCTAATTAAAAGCTGTCACGAGCAAATAAATAATTCAACGGGTCCCACTTGTGCGTGTGCGTGTGTGTGTGTGTGTGTGTGTGTGAGAGAGAGAGAGAGAGAGACCCATCGGTCGATGCTCGTAAATACATCTTTCAGCCATATGCATTGCTGATGCTCAGTAAAAACTTATATAGTTGACACAATCATATAGAACATCATAGCACACTGAACTTGCATACAAAAATTTCACGCAGGCGGCACAATCAGGATGGAAGCAGTGGATCGCTACGGGAAGGGCTATGTTGAAACCAACGAAGTCGTACATAACGGTTCATCGTCTTTATAAATGACGGGGAAATATCTTGAATGTTGTGCAAAGAAAACAGACAGACAACACAATAAGTTCTGCTAGCACATTAAGTTGACGTACAACCCTTTCTAAAAAAAGTTCAGGTACAAAATTAGAACAGGTCACAATCAAATGTACTGGCATATCAGTGCTTCAGACCCATAGCTCGGATTTAACTAGTACTATCTGACAAGATTCAGTTGTTACCTCAAATTAGAGCACATCCAGGCAGCCAGCCCTGCCTCTTCTCCCAAAGAAGCAGTGGCCTCCGCCGCGCGATGGAGTAGGCCCTGTGCCATCCATCGTTCCGAGCAACACGGGGAAAGTCTGACGTTGACTCCTGTAATGGACGTCGTCGACGGACCCTGGCACCAGCGGCGGCGGCAGGACTTCGATTGATGGATTGACCACTTCTTCGACATGCACGAACACTCGATACAGGTACATCCCTAACGTGGTCCGCGGCGGCCTTGGTGGCGACGAATAGTACAACCCCGGTTCCTGCACCGGTATCTCAACACCAATCACCTTCGGTATGGTGGACGGCTTCTTCATCCATGCCATAACCGTCAGAGCCCAGCTGTCTGGAGGAACAAACATACTTACGAGCTCACCTCCAAGGTCGTTGATAAGCTCGTTCATGGACTCGCTGTTCCAAGCACGTCGAGGCATGCCGTGGAAGGTAAGCTTTGTTAAAAACTCAAGCTCAGAGGGCACCGAGCCCCATCCTGGGTGCCACCGATCAAAGCTCACCAGCGCGCCATCGCAGAACAAACGCCGGGAAGATTCGAACACACGACTGCAGTCGAAAGTTGTCCGGAACCTGACGAAGAAATCAGCCGGTGGCGGACAGACTTCGACGAGCAAGTCACTTATTTGGATGCCGTGCGCAATGCCAAGAGCTTTGACAAGGTCGTCCGGCGAGACGGGAGGCCGGTCGCCGTTGATGGTTACCATCAGCACTTTGCCGGCAAACTGGTCGTCAAGCGCCGCCATGCCACTGTTGAGCGACAGCACGCAGCGACCGAAGGCAGGACGGACCTCAGGATCTCCGGCTCGGAGATCCGCGTTGACCGGCGACATGATAGTGCGCTTGAGTACAGGGAGTACAGGAGGGGGATTTGGGGGAACTGGAGTAGGAATCAAGATTCCAGAGGTGGGGGAGGGGCGGGAGACTGGGGATGAAAAGGTAGCATGAATTTCGAGCACGCGCCAATATGCTCTCGGCGCGCAAGCGCACGAAAACACCGGTGGCGCCCACATGTCGGCCTAAGAGTCCTTATTCTTTCTTTTTTGGAGAGCCCGGCCTTTTTTTCAGGATCTTTTGAGAGCCCGGCCTGAGAGTCATAATTGACCTGTTTGGCATTGCGTTACTACTCGGCCCATATTCAACGACACCTCACTGGCCCAAACAAGTGTACATCATCGAAAAGACAGTGAGCTCAAATTATATAACTTGAAAAAAGGAGATATACTCTGAACACTGGAGAATGGTGATGCCCTCATTTAGCCCACCAGTAGTTCGAGACAATAAACAGTTCGAAACAACGATATATACAACATTCAAACACTGACTAGTGACTACTACTGACATAAACAGCAAGACATGATAGTTCATAAGAAGTCTTGCTACACCACCAAAACGCACCCATCTGCAGCGCTCAGACTCTCGTGATCCAGACGAGAATGACATTCTAAACAGAAGCAACTATTACATAGAAAGAGTGACATAGACGAGGATGACCAAATGACAAGGAATATGCATAACAAAAGAAAGAACTACCCATCCAGAACCAGCAGCAAAGACAACAAAGTCATTCGAAGAGATGATCCAACACCATCATAATTTGCAGCCCCGCTTCAGCGACCAGTGATCCGGAGACACCAGTACTCCACCCTTTCGATGCAACAGCCCAATTACCTATCAACCTGAAGGCTTGAACCACATCACTGCCTGTCGTAATTGAGACATCCAAGGATCAAAGTTAATCCGGATGCCTTTGTCATTCTCACCTTCTTTTGGCTGCAGGCTGTATCGTTGACAATCAGGGGAGTTTGCTCCCGAACTCCTAGGGCTCGCCGTGTAGACACAGTTTTCCATAGCAAACAGAGCCTCTCTGCCATCAAGGTCCTTGCCAACGGTGATCTCCTGGTTAATCGGATAATTGAGTCCGAGAAACAGAGAGTGTGAACCAAGGCTGTTTACCCGCCTCCAACTAAAAAATCCTAAAGGCCCCAACAAGCTGGTATCCTGCTCATAGACGTAACAGCCACTGTCCGGATACTCACGTATTACACGGTGCTTGTATACAGTGGGGTTTTTGCAATATAACTTTTCCGGCTCATGTGTCCGAATGATCATCAGTCTTTTGCCGTCGTCTGATCGAGCGAGGAACCAGTTGTGCTTCCCTGTTTTTGGCAAAGGTGGTGTGATTACAAAGGGCAGTAACTGTAGGGACACTGCATCATATCAAAAAGGACAGGCATTGTTAATGTAAGATCAGCATTGTTCAGAGTATGAGTAGGATAATGCAAGAAACAACATTGATATGTCCCTGTTGGAACTGGGAGGAAAATACAGGGAAATGTATACTGGGTTCGAAAATATAGAAGTGCCATGCATGGTTATACTCATGTTATCTCGCAATCGATTCTTCACAGGAAACTACCATGTCATGCATGTTATGTAATCATGTTCTGTCCTCACAAACAAATTCTTCAAGGTAACTAACAGACCATGCATTGTTATATACTCGTGTTCTGTGGGCAAAAATTTTGTGAGGATATTATTCTAGCCATTGATTGCTGAAGGGCGAATATAGGTATGTACACATGGTAAGCATTGCAGGATTTCACTACTTCCAAATATAGAGTTCTCCATATGCACATTTACTTCCCTAATGTATGGTTAGATGAAACCAACAGTGTGGTGCATGTTTCTACATCATGAAAATGAGGAAACTAACATGGCCATTGATACACACTCATATTTAGTAGTAGTATATAGATTACTGTAAAATAAGGATAATATCCATATATTCCTAACCGTTTGATTATTCAGGGTACAAATTGGCTGTAATGACATGGTCACAATCGCATGAATTAACTCATTCCAAATATAGCTGATTTACGGCGTCTCTAATATATTGCCATAGTTCTACTCAAATTCTGCTCAAACAGGGATATGCCAATCATCACAAAAAGTTCAAACAGTGTCATGGCGTCATCATTAACATGAGACGGAAACAACTTACACGCGCCGTCCCAGCAATACGTGGTGCCATCTGCTTTGTCGATCGCGTAGATGATGCCATTGTGTTCAATAGCATCACAGAAGTGTGTATCAGCTTTGACGATGATCCACTGCGAGCCGAGTTGTCTCCAGCTAAAGAAGGCACCGGCGTAAAGATAGGCGAGTCCGCGGTCGAACAAGGCAATTAGCTTGAAGTCTGCGTAATTCGCATGTCGTGTGGGCACTTGGCAGATTACAATCTTCTGCAAAACAAGGTCCGTCCAACTGACGTAGTAATCTAGATGACTTGGACCGCGATGGTAATACTCTATATAATCCAACGGAGGAAGGATAATCTCATGGGAGGTCTGGAAGTTCACGAGCACCAACTTTTTACCGTCTTCTCTGAAGGCAGCCATCCAGTGGGAGTTCATGCCGACCCAGTACATACCTGCCAAGAAGTTTCGGGCGATGGTGATCGGATCGATGTCGAGGGAAATGATGTACGGCGACACACTACATACCTGCAAAGAAGTTTCGGCTAATGGAGATCGGATTGAAGTCGAGGGGCATCATGCACGCCTCCGTATCATGGTGAGCCAATCTCGCAAGACCAGATAGCAGCAAGCAGGGTGTCTTGAAAAGCTTAGGCCTCGCTTCGACGATGGCCGTGTGCATGTCCCTCGAGCATGCAGCCAGCCGCAGGGCGGTCAACATATCCATACACGAACAACAGAGGTCGAGGATGTCACTGGGGAGATTGCTCCAATCGCGGCTCATATGGATGCTGCGCGGTTCGCGTTCGGCCATGGTGGAGTTTGGAAGGGGGCTTGATTTACGGGGGAGAAGGATGTCGGTGCTGGAGCGGCTAGCGAGGGAATAGTGGTACTGGGGGAGGCGAGTGAGGCGACGGTACACGGGGGCACAGTGAGATGGAGACGGAGACGGAGACGGAGAAGGAGATGGAGATGGAGTGGTGCTATGGGAGCGGAGAGGGAGACGAGGCGAGGCGCCAATGTGCTGTACAGCGGCGGTGACAGACTGCACAGTGCACAGGGTGAGGCTGACTTTGGTAACCCGAACACGCCGCCTCGCCTGGACTAGTGTCAGGCGCAGGGTGTTGTCACTTCACTGTGAGGACCGGATGAATAGTATTTTGACCATCAAGTGCACCACAGTTGTACTACTACTACTACTACTACTAGTAGTAGGAACATGAGTACTCCAGTATTGTATAGCGGAAATAGGTCTCCCGTGCTAGCATGCCTGTTCACTTCATCGTTCAGGTATCATCCATATTGCGAGCAGAACCAAATTCTCGTGCATGCCCAATCAACGCCCTGCCGCGATGCATGCAGTGGTCGTTCTGGTGCATCAAGGACGAAATGCAGATCGTTCCACACTTGAGAAGAGGAAAAATGGAAAGGTAGAACGCGGCAGCAGAGGAAGAGAACGCTGGCTAACGAGGCTGGGAGGGGATCGAGCAGGAAGTTAATGCTCCACGCCTAAAGGTTTTGGGAAAACCTGATTTTCATAAGGTGACTTATACTCACCTAAACGGAGGGAGTATTCCTTAACCAGAGAATGTTGTGTCTCCCACTCACGCGCTCAAAAAAAAGCTACGACACATTTTTTTATCTGTTTGCATAGGTCCCACCTATCAGGAAGGATGGGCACGTACACGAACAGGTACGACTCCTCAGTCTACCCGCATAGCCTTTTCGTTTAGTCTACCTAGCCGTCTAATCAACTGCCTGCACGCCACTTCTCCCATTTACTTCTCCATCGGGAACCGATTCGCCTCGGCTTCTTCACCTCCCCTTCGTCTTCATTTGCATCCAAACCCCACTGCGTTCACATTGTTTTAACCTCTTTAAATAATCATCTACTACTTCAGTTAGACTAGCCATCTAATCCTAATTCTCCAAACCATAGCCCTCCGTTCCAGCGGTTCCAAATGGCGAAAGAGATCGAGATGCAGGTTTTTAGCGTCCAACATGTCCTCGTCGAAGGCTCGATGCGCATAGTTGCCACCGTCACCGTCCACCCAAGGGTTGTTCGGCAGTGGATCAACAATGTATCCAACTCCCTCGAAAAGGTAGAGACGAGGGTCATCGGTCTCGACGCAGAGTACACGGAGCGTGCCCCTGGGAAGATCCAGCGCGCCGCCGTCCTTCAGCTGTGCCTCGAAGATGATGTTTTGGTGTACCACATCATACACTCGCCCTCCATACCAGGTGAGCTTCACGATTTCTTGTCTCGGGAGGACGTATACTTCTGTGGGGCAGCCATCGAAGGGGACAAACAGAAGCTGGAGCCGTACAACCTTGATTTGAAAAGCATCGCTGACCTACAAACCAGAATCAAAATTCCTGTAGAAGATTGTGCTAAACAGACACCATCCCTATTCGACGTAGCAAATTTTGTGCTCGGTACAAATCTTCAGAAGGGTGACGAGACGGTGGCATTAAGGTCGTCTGGATGGGAGAATTATCCCTTGACGTACGAGCGGATAAAATATGCTGCCCTCGATGCCCGTGTGAGTTTCGAGATAGCTGCAAGGTCCAAAGAGCTTGTTGCGAAGCCGTCTCCCACAGAGAATGAGAACAAGAAGAAGAAGAAGAAGAAGAAGAAGAAGAAGAAGAAGAAGAAAACGCTGCACCAGCAGGAGGGCATTATGGATGGATGAACTATTTCCTCTCTTGTAAAAAAAATTATTCCCTCTCGGTGTATATTGATATAGATGGACTATTTCGATGGTGTGCATGTCTTTGGAACAGAGTAGTAGCGTGGGTCCGCTTGACTATAAGGAACTATTTATCCGCATATATAGCTTTCTCTGCTACTCCTTCCAGTGATCGGTATGCAGTGCATGTGTCCGTAGACATGACAGCTTGTCCATGGAAGTTCAACTACGGCGACCATCACGTTTCATCTCGCGATTCCCACGACGCCTCTCCAACCCACGGCACCACGCCCCCCGACGTGCGCCTCACCCCTCTCGGCCGCACCGCCCCTCTGCCTTTGTGTGCATGACATGTGGGCCACCTAAAATGCGGCGAGCATCAAGTTTCTACCACAGCCACCCGCGATTCCCACGACGCCGCTCGAACCCATGAAACCACACGTCCCCCGACCTGCGGCTCACCCCTCTTGGCCCCACTGCCCCTCTGCCTTCGGGAGCATTACATGTGGACCAGTCACCTATCGGGTCCACATGTTATTGACTCAAAGGTAGGTGTAGTAAGGCGCTGAAGCTCAGTCCCGACGGCCCTGAGAGGGAAATGTAACTCCTGCGCCAGGGCTTGTGGTGCTCCCGCAGCACGAACTCGTGCCAAACTCGAGATTTGTTTCTTTACTATACATGCACGCAACGATTTAATGGACATTGTAATCTCAACATGTGATGGGGAGCTCTAAATTTGAATTTGAAACTTATAAAACGAAAAGATTCAAAACAAATAAACTGGGAGAGAGGGAGTATATCGTAGGATGTGTCCCATACAAAATAAGTCCCCTGGTTTGTCACCGCGAAGATGCGGTTAGAAAGGAGCACAGCGTCTTCCTACTCGTACGGCAACAAATCGGCCGCAGACAGCATGGTCCGCCTTTGACCGCCATGTGCAAGGTTCGTGCTATCTTATTCAATCTCACCGTGGTTCCATCGTACCAATTCATGCGGTGGCCCGTTGCATGGCTGATCCCAATGTTGGACAAAGGTTCTACGGGAACGGTGTCACCGTTGTAAATGTTGTGCAAATTGATGTTGGTACCCTCCCGTACATATGCAAGCCAATCTCCACTCGCACCGAGCCTAGCCTGTGAAACAGTGGGCAGGGGGAGAATTAGGAAATGGACACGGAAGTAGTCTTTAGAATGCATTTACTACGTGATCAAACTCATCTTACCTGCTCATCGGAGGAAATCCGAGTGCCCCTCAACGTCGGCATCTCAAGGGGCGTCAACTTGCAACTACGGCCACGCCGCGCTGGAGAGACCCCCAAGGAAACATCCTCGTGCGTTCCACGGAACATCAAGATGCATTTGTATGAGTAGTTTATCTTGTGAGAGAAAAGGATGAACGAGGGAAGGCCTCTAGAGATAGAGATGGACACTACTACTACCAATGTGCTGGCCCGTGCGTTGCAATGGATCCAAACTAGTAGAATAATACTTGTTCACGTGCTTGAAATATAAACACTCTAGTTTTGATATACATGTGTCAGCAGACACGACAGCTTGTCCATGGAAGTTGAACCACGGCGACCATCACGTTTCTTGTTTCTACCACTGCCACACCCACACGCGATTCCCACGACGCCGCTCCAACCCACGGCACGACGTCCCCCGACGTGGACATGGATCCTCTGACGTGGCTATCACTGCCTTGCCCTGCCTTTCCTTCGCTGACAGGTGGGACCCATGCTTATGGGTCCCACATGTCAGTGACAGAATGGTAGGATTGTTCGTGCCCCTCATCCCTCTCGGCCCCACCGCTCCTCTGCCTTTGTGTGCATGACATGCGGGCCAGCTGAACTGCGGCGACCATCAACTTTCTACCACAGACACACCCGATTGGACGCGGTTTGCCTGCTCCGCTGCTGTGCTCCGATCCGTACTCCCGCACCATCGAATTTTCATCCAGCGGCTGTGACACATTTCGTCCCGGGCATCAATCCTCAGCTGGAGTACTTATGTACTACAGGTAGTACCCGCCGGTGTGGCCATCTACGCCTCGTAACGCCCCGACGCCCAGCTGTGGCACCCTCGCCACGGCCACGCCACCACCGGCCGGTTCATCTCGAACGAGTGAGTCGCGAACCACGCCACCACCATGAGAATGACATGTGGGCCAGCCGCATTTAAGGTCCGCATGTCATTGACTCATAGGCCGGGCACTAAGCCACTGAAGTTCGGTCCCGTGGGCCCCGAGAGGGAAATGTAACTCCTGCGGCAGGCCTTGTGGTGCTCCCGCAGTACGAGCTCGTGCCAAAACTGGAATTTGTTTCTTACTACTACCAACTAGTACTAGTAAGGTACACGTGCATTGCACGCATGAGATTCTGGTGGTTTGTGCATTATGCTTCTACATGTGGAGTTTTCTGGATTCTAACATGTGGCAAAATCTGGTGGAATGTAAGGTTAGGCAAGTTTGATTAACTTAGGTGAGTGTTTGGTTCAAGCCACACCTTAGGCAAGCCACACTAAGGCCCCACATGACATACACACAAAAAATGTGGCAAGATTCCCTTAGGCTTGCCAACTTGTGGCTCTCATTTTGAAGAACTAATAACTTTGCCTAAGCTTAGTTGTGGCAAAGTTAGTCATGAATTAAGTTCAACCATGGAGTCTTCTAGATTATACATGTGGCAGAATCTGGTGGATGATATCCAACGGCCAGTAGTGCTCGGATTTGCCATCTTTGTACCGTCGGATTGGCTTCATCCAACGACCAACTTTCAAAGTTTTTCACACACTATATAGGGGGTATAGATATAGATGTGCCGGTCCGTTGCAATGGATCCAAAGTATATCTATTTAGTGGAGTGCACTCTAAACACATTATCTATTTATTTTTCTCTAACCTTCCGTAGCCATGCAACCAAGCCACATAAGCTTCATGGGTGCCCCCCACATCATATTATTCATACTACGTTGATTGAAAAAAAGATAAATCACCCAAAACAAGATCTTCCCGTTTTTTGTTCCTACGATGTTGTGCCGTGCACGTACCTACTAGTTGTATAGTGGTAGTACTAGTAATATAGTATTAGGAGTACAAACTTGGTACTAGTAGGAGTAGTACTAGTACGGAATGCTCCTACTCTATCAACGAGCCCCGTCTGACACCAAATTTCTTGGCTTCCGTGCTACAGCTAGATCTTCCCCTCGTTTCTGTTTTCCAACCCGGCGGCGGGCGGGGTGTCGGTTTGCTCAACGGCGGTCCCACATGAAAGTGAAAATGCTAGGCAACACGCCTTCCCTAAGCTATGTGTCGTGCCGGACGGGCCGTGTTGTACTCCCGATTCCCGGGTGTGTGGGGGATGCGACGCGAACACGGCAGGCCTTTTCCTTTTACTAGCAATGTGCCCGTGCGCTGCGACGGATCCAAAGTAGTAGAATAGTAGTATTTGTTCACAAACTTGAAAGAAATCACTATTGTTTTGATATACTCCTAATATATTACTCCCTCCGTACCTAAATATTTGAATTTTTGAGATTTCAAATGGACTATCACATACGGATTATATAGACATATTCTAGTGTTTCTAGCAAGATGCCCGCGCGTTGCACGAAGTTGATGGAAAAGGTAAGCACAACTTATAAATTGACGGATGGAGTACTAGTTACATGATGCATATAATTAAGCAAAGGGATCGCATATGTCGGTATTGACTAGAACGAGAATGCAACAACACAATAAGAATTAAGGTCATGATGATGCGATCGCAGTGGTGGTTACAGAAGGCAAGAAGAAAGATGGATCCACGAACGTACGACCTCCTCCTCCTCAACTTAGTGCGCCGGGCCACCGACCGGCGGCTACGGAGCTACGGCTTTTGTGGTGAGGTCGAGGTGCTTCTCAGCAAAGGCATCCAAGGCTTCCAGCCGGTTGAGGAAGGCCAACGTCGTAGCGTCCTAACTGGCCTTGTAGGTACCTATGTACATGATTTGCTCGTACACGTGGATGTGTAGGTCGATGAATTCTTGCAGGGCGAGGCGCCTCGTGGCGAGCGCGACCTCCAGGTGGACATACTTCGTGGCTTCGGCGAGCAGTCGCAGGGCCACCAGTGCTTGAAAGAGTGGCAGGCAATGAGGAGCCCGGACGCGCGGAATGGAGGAATACGGCAATGTCGTCCGCGAGCTTCTTGAGGACGGTGAACTTGTTGCTGGTGGCAACGGTCATTTGGTCCAACTGAGAGTCGTAGTTGGCGTCGACGGCGGCCATCCACCAGTCGGTCTCCAACACCGTTTGGAGACGATCCTGGGCGCCATGCGGCAGGCCGGCATCGTGGACCATCTGGCGCAGCTGCTGGCCGCTCACGCGCATCGCCGCCATGGGTCTGAAGTGAGCCCTTTTGCACTTAGTGTAGGTCCTTAGGCAAATGCTTAGGTGCATACGATGTGGTAGATGCATTGGAATGGAGGGGCGCCTTTATATGAGGGCAGTGAGGGAAAACTGCGTTGCATTCACATCGTGCAACCTCTTTTCTCGGACCTCCTCCCTTTACTTCCCTCATGCATTAATTGAAGGAGGATGCATTGGTCGTTCAACATATCGGGAACCACTACTCCCTCCCTCGTCTGCATTAAAGCCGTATCGGGAACTGCGCCGCCCGCTGTGAAATCGAATACTCCCTCCGTCTAGGTGAGTATTAAGTCATCTTACGAAAACCAAATAGTAAACACATAGGTGTGGTGCATTAACTCTCACGTTGTTTCTTATTTTTTGACATAAATAGAGGAATCAACCAAGAAGAGATGTGGGGCTTGTATGCTTTTAATGACTTGAGACTATCAAACATGACATGTAGTGGTCAGGTCGTTGCACAAGAACAAATACAACCGACGTCAGCACACACGCATCTTATAGCATCACATCCAATGGCTATAAAAGATGAATGAGACCAAATTATATCTCATCTAGATGATTTCTAGCAAAACTATATTAATAATACTTAGTACTCCTGCGCCATGTATCATACTATATTAGTATCATGTAGTACTTTATTTATTGCCATGTATGACACATAGTTCACGAGCGCTCTCTATATGTACCACCTTTTTTTTAATTTCAAGTTTTGCTCCATGGTGCAATCCATCAATACTACTACTGTACAAAAGTGGAGTATATACATTTTTTAAAAGGCTAGAGGGCGGGGCAGTCTAGCTCGGTCGGTTTCACGAGAGGCGAGGGCCTTTGTGATTTGATGACTCATTAATGGTATCAAATCGAATAGTACTGCGCCGCCCGTTGCACGCCGGCGCCTCCGTTAAAACCCTCTGTTAAACCCGCATGCAAACCGAGAATTCTACTCCGGCCACATGTCCGTTCATGAGCGGGCCGAAATTAAATGCAACACCGGCCGAGCTCCTCCCGTCCGCCCTCACTTTAAACGAGGCCATACGTCGGCCAAGCTCCTACCATCCGCCCTCTATTTACACGAGGCCAGACAGACAACGGGCAAGAATCGCACCCCTCCTCCGCTCCCCCATCTCCTCCTTCACCATTTTCTCCACTCTTCCGATGGCTTCCGATGAGCCATTCTCTGGCATATTACTCGGCTGGGTGGCCCGCCGAGCCCTCCGGATACGGGCGAGGCCGCTCGGTGCTTCACCAACCTCGCTTGGACCAATGGAGCCAGTTGCCGCCCCAAGCAGGCACGTGGTTCAGCAACTCGCCGCTCCAGTTCAGCTTGATGAGGAGTGGCGAGTTGCTCCACGCTGGCACGGCGACGAGCACGCCGGTACGGGCGCCGTCGCTGCCGCGTCGTACCGCGCCACCAGTGTCTGCGGTGGCCATGCCTCCCGTGTCTGTGGGTGCGCCTCCCGCGCCTGCGGCAGCGCCATGCAGGCAGAGACAGAAGCCAGGTGTGTGGAGAGCGACGAGTCGGTGGCCAGCTTCTCCGTGTCCGCCGCCATCATCGAGGAGAGGTAGAACACGGGAGGCCGTTGCCACTTGGGACCCATGAAGGCCAGCACCGAGGCGACGACCGCGGATTCAGGTGGTTTCCTTGCTGCTCCGTCTCTTCCGAGGACCTTCGTCGATCCCGCAAGTGTCTGCCAGACATGAGGAAGACAAAGGGATCCGCGGGCGGCCATTTAGAACTAAAATAAGTCTAGATATATCCATTTCTAGGACAAGTATTTCCGGACGGAGGGAGTATTAATTATACAAGAGAGCCGGATTGGCACCTCTTAGTTCATGTAAATGTAATGAAATCCATCATGTTTATATGAAGATCCGGCTTTTTTATACGAAATCCTTCATGCTTATATGAAATCAGTCCGTGTTTGCACGAATTTCATCTGGTTGGTTAGAGTTGTAAAAATGTATGCCGCTGGCGTTTGATGTCGTCCTCCGCGGAAGGAAGCGGGAGGAAATTTGCCGGCTGCCGTTGGAGATGCTCTTTATGCTGGAAATAATAGAGTGACATCCAATCCATTTGAGTTAATTGCCTGTATGATTGTCCCTCTATAAAAAGTTAATTGCATGTACAGTGTACACGTGACTTGCAGGGTGGCTACAGCTTCGTACAGAAAGTTAAAAAGAAACAAGTCCATCCTTAATATTCTAAGTACTCTGTGGGTTCCACTGTCAGTACAGTAGCGAAAGAAGTATATATTAAATAAGTAGAGTAATATATAATATAAAAATCTAAAGTTAAAAGACAGAATTCGAACTCATGTCATCGCGTTGCGAGCATCCGGCGCTAACCAGCCCAGCACATTTTTGTTGTAGACCATGCTGGAGATATATCTCCATGTCTACTCTTATATATACTCCATTCGTTCCTAAATATTTGTCTTTTTCAGATTTCAAATGGACTACCACATACGGATGTGTATGTAGACATATTTTAGAGTGTAGATTCACTCATTTTGCTACGTATGTCTTTTCAGGAAGGGGTCAGATTTGTCCTTGATTTATTTATGAGGTATCCAGATGGCACTGCACCGCCAAGAAAAGAGGGTAACATCAAAATTATGGACTACTTTTTTGAGTATGTTGGTAAGGTCCGGTCATAGTCACTTGTTGAAATCTCTAAAAAGACAAATACTCCCTCCGTCCGGAAATACTTGTCATCAAAATGGATAAAAGGAAATGTATCTAGACGTATTTTAGTTTTAGATACATCTCTTTTTATCCATTTTGATGACAAGTATTTTCGGACGGAGGGAGTAGAAAACAGAGTTGGTGATGATGGTGTGCGTGCCATCCTGCAATATAGGCCGTCGGATTTATATCTAACGGATAGGAAAGAAACTATGGCAATTTTGCAAAAATATACCCACACGTCTCTCCACGTTCGCAAATAAGGCCTTCCCTCGTTCAGCCTTTTCTCTCACAAGATAAACTACTCATACAAATGCATCTTGATGTTCCGTGCAACGCATGGGCAGCTAGCTAATTTCTTTTAAAATAGTTGCTGCGATAATTGGGTTGAAGTGATATATTTTATGTCTGCCCCGAATGATTTCAGATTCACTAGTAGTAACAAAGAAAAGGTTGCCTTGTTAATTAACAGAAAACAGGGTGAAAACTATCACATGAGGCCGGTAAAAACAAGGCACACTGGGTTCAGCGTCATCGTCACTACAGCTGTGCGCACGCGAGAAGTCTACATATCGAGGGGGCTACCGAGCGAGGCACCGAGACACAATGTTTGAGAGAGAAACGAATTGACAGATTATGATCAGATCAAGTTGTCACCCTTCTGCTGTCATTGTTGGGGGGGGGAGGGAGAGAAAGACGTATCGAGAGTGTGCGCGGTAGGCACAGAGGCACAACTAGCGAGTGTGTGTGTGTGTGTGTGTGTTTGAAAGAGGAGTAGATAGATTATTATCAAGATCGATGTGCCACCCTACTCCTTCGGTGCCGGGTAGTGTGTGTTTGTGTGTATGTTTGAGAGAGAATCCAGTCGATAGATTAGTATCAAGATCGAGGTGTCACCTTACTCCTTCGGTGCCGGGTAGTGTGTGTGTGTGTATGTTTGAGAGAGAAGCCAGTCGATAGATTAGTATCAAGATCGAGGTGTCACCCTACTCCTTCGGTGTTGGGAAGTGTGGTGTGTGTGGGGGGGGGGGCAGTGACACTCACATATCTCTACTCTTATAAAAAACAGAGTTGGTGATGATGGTGTTCCTGCCATCCTGCAATATAGGCCATCCGATTTATATCCGACGGACAGGAAGGAAAATATGGCAATTTTGCAAAAAGATACCCACACCCCTCTCCGCATTTGCAAATAAGGCATTCCCTCGTTCATCCTTTTCTCCCACAAGATAAACTTCTCATACAAATGCATCTTGATGTTCCGTGCAACGCATGGGCATCTTGCTAGTAGGGAGAAGGAGTTTGTGTGACACATATCTAGCTATATTAAGGGATAGGTAGATAGCATATGTGTGAGAGACATTATTATACTTTGAGACATTAGTGGCTGTGGGTGGGCGGAATTAAAGGGGTGGGCGTGTTAGACATAGAGAGCGTGTGTGTTTCTGTGTGAGAGACTTGTAGGACGGGGTAGAAAGACGAATTTAACCCTGACGGAGGGAGAGAAATACACGAAGTGCGCGTGTGTGATTCCGATGCCCACAGGGAAATGAGATATGTATGCGTGTGAGAGAGATTGCACAATTCATTCACGTATCACTATCTAGCGATCGTGGACGTGCATCGCTTGAACATAAGTCAATATCTACTTCGTATCGTGGCCAAAGGTACAATATCGATTCAACACTATAAAGATTGGACACTCACATATCACATTTTTTCTATTTAAATAAACCTTTTCAGTTGTGCATGCCAAAGTTACAGTGATGTTTCTTCAAACAACCAATGTAGCTATCATGTACATGCACCGTTGTTACTATTGCATTCAAATTCATTAGTCTTGGATGATTTAAGTTTCTATTTTGAAGTAATATATGTAATATTCATATATGAATTCAACGGGTACGCAATTTATGAAATGGAGGCTATGTAATCATATGAGGTAACACTTTTAAGTAGCTAACTACAATATCCATTTCTTTTTGTGCGCCTCTACACTAACACGTCAATGCATTATGTTTAAAGTAAATAACCAATGGCACTAAATTATCTATTTACACGATAAATACATAGGTTGAGCGTTTGATCCCTTTTTTTGTGAACGCGCCACTACACCCGTATGATTGGCCGCGCCCATGAGAACGTCCAAGTTATCGGTGCATTATCCTGAGTTATTGTCTTTTTTTCCGGGGTGGACTTCACACCAGTTATTAACTGCTGACGCGTGCCCCGTGTACACAGTCTAGCATGACCTCTGCACTAGCACGGTCGAAAATTAGTTGAATCTGGATACGAATAATCCCGCGGGCGGCAAAATCTCCCGCCTCCTTCTAAAATTTCCGCCACCTTAGTCTTTAGCATGCGAAATCCCCCTTTTGTCCTTGGTGCACGGAGACCAACAGTTACAATACCGCCCTCATCTACATGATAGGTCGGGGCTGCTTTGGTAACTTCCGATTCCCCCCACTACGCGGCACCCCCGTTCCCTCTCCCCCTCCCGCAAAAGCGACTAACTCCACAGCACCAAAGCATCTTACATCATGTCGTCCATACTTCATCGCCCTTTCTCCCCTCTTGAAACCCTAGACTGCTCATCCACCGGCGTACCATAGCCCATTCACTGCCAGCGGCGTCCACCTCGCCGGATCTGCTTCGGCGGCCGCATCTACCCGTCCCACCTCCCCTAGAAACAAGTAGACTGCTCATCCACCACTGTACCACAGCCCATTCAATGTCGGCCTTGTCCACAGCACCGGATTTCCTTCGCCGGTACTCTCGTCAACCGCCACGCATCTGCAGCGGCTCATTCCTACTCCCCACCGGAGACGCTTCGTCCACACCCCCCGGAGCCGCCCCACCGATGCCCTCATTGACGGCCTCTGATCCTCTTCGCTGACACCTTCCTCGACCCTACTGGAGCCGCTTCACCGACACCTTCCTCAACCCTACTGGAGCCGCTTCGCCGACACCATCATCAACCCTACCAGAGTAGCTTCGCCTATACCATTCTCAACCCTACCGGGGCCGCTTTGCCAACTCACAAGTCCACGGCCTCAGATCCGCTTCCTCGCACCCTCATCCAACCTACTGGAGCAGCTTCTGACGCCCCGTCCACGGCCGTAGATCCGCATCGTCGACACCACCCTTAACCCAACCACCGGAGCAGCTTCTGATGCCCTATCCACGACCGTAGATCCGCATCGTCGACATCATCCTTAACCCAACCACCAGAGCAGCTTCTGACGCCCCTTCCACGGCTGCAGATCCGCATCGTCGACACCATCCTTAACCCAACCACCGGAGCAGCTTCACCTACGCCCTCATCCACGGCCACAGATCCGCTTCGCCCACACCGTATTCCACTCTACCAGAGCCGCTCCACAAACACCCTACTCGATGGTTCTAGATCTCCTTATCGGGCCCCGACAGCTAGCGCAACGTCATCACCCTCGATGTTTCTAACTTGATTCCCACCGTATGGAGAGATGCCAAGCACCCGCCACGGCCTAGGTACTTGTCACCTTTAAACCCGTCCAACATCACCTGCCCGATGTACTTCAAATATACTAACCGATCGGTGTTACCTGTTATGCAGCTGGCAAAAACTACAAGGACGATGTTTCTTCTGGATCTAACAGCTTGTCCAACCAAGATCCTGGACTGAGGCATTGCTATGATCTTGTAAGCGCGTCTCTCTCTCTCTTGTATTGTTCTGTGCCTGCCAGCGTGCTTTGCTAGGATTTTCGACCAGTAATCCCTTTGTGCAGACAATGATTTCTACTACTGGCTGCTAAATTAGATATGTAGATGTCATACATGATACTACCTCGTACCTCCGTTCCTAAATATAAGTCTTTCTAGAGATTCCACTATAGGCTACATACGGAGCAAAATGAGTGAATCTACACTCGAAAATGCATCTATATACATCTGTATGTGGTCCATACTGGAATCTCTACAAAGACATATATTTAGGAACAGGGGCAGTACATTACACAAAATCGTAGGTGGCATGTAGGAATTCCAGTGCACTACATTAGGCTCCCTTAGAGTGCCTGCTAGTCCAGCATACAGAGTCATGGCTAGTTTATGGTACGCACACAATCGTTAATTGGTGGTTTAAATATGCGCAAGGGATATGCAATGTAGTATCATGTAGAGATGTCTGAAATTAGCCGTGTCAACTTGCAGATAGGGTTACACAATGAAAAAGTACAAGATGTATGTGGCAATTTCATGGAACATCGCAAAAAAGGAGAGGCAGCGGTGAGCCTATACAGTGTGCTATGGTACGTCACTCCTCCATTGCAATCATCGTGACATGTTATTTGTATGCCAGTTCTATTAGCCAAGTTTCTTAGGGACAGTTATTACGAGTTATCCTAAGAAAATAAGCACCTGTGAATATAAGCTCCATGTAATAAGCCAACCAGTTCTTTTCATTGCGTTTTCAGCTTATCTTTGGTATGATCAGTGGAAAGTCTAGATTGCATTATATATTTTTCATTTTGCTGCCCATATGGAAATGAATTTTACTTGCAAACATCAAAAATTGAACCAAGTGCAGTAATTAATATGATAGGAAAACAGACCATCACTATTTTCTCAAAATGCAAATACAAAGATACCATCTACGTGGCACAATCTACTTTGGTCAATGTTTTCCATAGAGATCCCATTGCCTAATTTAAACGAAGAACGCATGACCCACATTTAAATGAAGAACAATTATTTATTGAAATTCGATGGTCCAAGTGGCTAGTTATTATCATATAGCAGCACCACTTGAAAGCATCATATAGCAGCAGCAGCAACTCATAGCAACTCATCATACAACAACTGCAGTCTGCAATTCATCATATACCACCAGCAGCTCATAGCAATTCATCATATAGAAGCAGCAGGAGCAGCTCATAGAAATTCATCATATAGCAGCAGCAGGAGCAGCTCATAGCAATTCATCATATAGAAGCAGCATGAGCAGCTTGTAGCAACTCATCATATAGCAGCAGCAGCAGTAGCTCATAGGAATTCATCATATAGCAGCAGCAAGAGCTCATAGCAACTCATCATACAGCAGCAGCAGCTCATAGCAATTCATCATATAGCAGCAGCAGGAGCAACTCATAGCAATGCATCATATAGCAGCAGCAGAAGCATCTCATAGCAATTCATCGTATAGTGAATCAGAATGAAAATTTGGCAAAAAATGAGATGAGATCCTCACCTTGTTGGATGAGCTCATCCTTCAATAGCACCTCAAGGCCATGACCTGGGAGGAGGGGAGGGGGAATAAGGTGCCTTCTGCCGCAGTGTGGCATCAGCCGTAGTTGTGCAGCGCCCGCCGGAGTAGTGCGTTGGACGAACCATAGTGGAGCAGCTGCTAAAGACCATGAGAATGAGGGAGGAGCCAGAGGGAGGAGCATCCAGGGAGATTTGCCCCTACCCGCCGGCCATGTAGCCTAGCTGGACATAACATCATCGAGGACCAGGCCAGATGGGACCAGTGGCGACGGCTCGCTGGAGGAACCCTAGTGCTGCAGGCAGGGGATCGAGGTAGAGGGAAAGGGGAGAGGAGATGCAAGCGGGCAGGGCAATGAATGCTTGCGTGTTTGTTTTTACTTGAGGGTCAGGTGTGACACGGGCGTCAGCAGTTGCATTTTGAGTGTAATATAGGCAGACAACAGAGTCATTTCACTATTCCCCTTCCCTTCAATTTTTAGTGAGGTTCTACCCGAAACACCCCCCTCCAAAGCGAAATTAGTTAAGCCCAAGCCCATAACTCAAAAATGACTTCTTTACATCTTTTATGGCTTATTTTGACAATATGCCCTGAAAAGGCGGAATCGAACTGGCCCTTAACCTGCAATTCAATTGTGCGTGCAATGATGAATCACTCCTGCCTGCTATCTGTACATTTAGGCATCATCATACATGGCATAACCTAATACATGTGCATTCCATTGTAGAATCTGGAATATGCAATGTTTATGTTAGTTCATACGTTGCACATGATGTTTAAATGCCCCTTAAATCTGGTCAGTCAAGTGATGGTCTTTAAGCCTCCTTCTTTGCTTCTTTTCTTGATATGTAAGATTTGCTCACACATCTGTTCAATTGCTTGTTTGCATCAGCCAGCCATACTAGGACTGTTTGCTTTGATTACTTGTTGTTCTTGACCTAACACTCTAACAGAGCTTGTCAACGATTTAAACACTAAGGGCTGCTGTAGTGGGGCCTTGTCTAACTCATAGGTGACATAAAGGTTTGGCTGTACACTACAGTAGGCTCTCCAAGAGTACCTGGAGATCCAGTTCGAAGGTATGCCTAGTTTTTACATAGTGCAGACATAGTAAATGCTCATTTCATTGTGTGCAAGTGCAAGAGATGCGGCATGTTTCATTATGTGGTGTTGTTTTGTTATAATCTCATCCTTTTGTGTTCACAGACTGGAAAGTATGCATATTTATCTTCCAAGGAGACGAGTAACTAGTTTGTGTCACCTTGCAGAGGGGGTGCAATGAAGATAAGATTGAGGATTTCCAAGTACAAGATGTTAGGAAGGAGCCTTGCAAGAGAAGTAGGAGCTGCGCTGAGCCTCTTCAACCTGCTAAGGTAAGTCACTGTATGCAACTCAACAGTTCAATTCCTTGTTTGTTTCAGGCATAGTTAATTTTCTCTTTTCAATTGATTTATTTGTCCTCACTTAATGAGATGCCCAAATAATCATGCCTGATGTTTGGTACTTGTATCACTATTAGTTGACATAATTAAAGGCCTTACCATTTAATTACTCTGCCGAAGTGTGCCTGAAGCTTTGAAGTCTATTAACCAGCTATTATTGCACGAGGCTCACAATCTAGTTTATACTACGCTAACGATTGCATAGTTTTGCCTATTGTAGTATGTTTGTATGAAACCCTCTGCTGTTCATTATGCTCCCTAAGACTTTAATTGAGGTACAAAATGGCCAACTGCTTGCTTACTTATACGCAACGTGCTGTCTAAATTTGTAACTTGTCTGTGTTTTCGATTGGGCCCCAACATCATGCTCCTCTAGTGAGCTAAGAGGGATTTCTGTATGCAGGATGCACAGACCATCTTTTTAATAATTTTTAAAATATCACCTGCTTATGCTTCATGACGTGTAACATTTTGTGTGTGGAAGTGACGTGTAACATTATTGTTAGTCCTGTTTTGCCATGTAGTACAAAATAGTGTCTTGTTCGTTCACTGTTGTAACTATATTTTTGCCCTAGTCATGTGTACTTACAGAAATATTTCAGGATGAAGTGACATCAACACAAAAATCTGCGAGCAATGTGGCATGGTCGTTACCGAATGATTATGGATTGGAATTGGAATGTGTTGATGTTCTCGAGCATCAATTAGAGGTGGCAAGACAACGTGTACATGATTTTCAACGTATAATCAAAAAGGTTAGACTGGACATGCAGGTATTAGATGCAGGAGTCAAAAAAATGAAACAAGACACCGAGGTAACCATGAAGGAATTGGAGATTTTGCAGACTGAAATTTGTGCTATCTGAATCCGGCCAATCCTAGTTCAAATGGAGTTAAGTTGATGCGCGTCCATGATGTATGAGCTGTATTTGCCCAGTGTATGTAATTTGTTGTTTGTGTATGCTTTATTATCACCTGTGTCGAACCATAATGCCCAGTGGGTATAATCGGCTGTAGTTTCTTTATTGTATAGTGTAGGATTATTCTACCTTTCTATGCCTTGATCTCTTTGTTGTATAGTGTATGCTTTTTAGAGGTGATAGTATTGAGTAGGATAATTCTTTGAATATGCTATATCGTTCAAACGGGGGCCAACTCACCCGACAATGGCCCTTCACGGTCCGTCGGATCCATGGGCCTTCTATGTCTCGTAGGATCCATGGGCCTTCTACGTCTCGTAGGATCCATGGGCCTTCTACGTCTCGTAGGATCCATGGGACTTCTACGTCTCGTAGGATCCATGGTCCTTATACGTCACGTAGGATCCATGGGCCTTCTACGTCACGTAGGATCCATGGGCCGCCAACTCATTTATGGGTCTTGTACGGGCCTTTAATGGGCCGTAGATGGGACTATAATGGAAATCGTACGTTTTATGGGCTGGCCATAACGGTCCGTTAATAGGCCGTATTTGGTGATGCTATGAAAATGGCCCAACAGACTAACGGACCACAAACGGGCCGACTGTAACGACGGGCTGAATTTAGCCCACAAGCAGAAAATGACAGTAACAGGCCGTAAGTAACCGAATGCTGCTAATGAGCCCAAGAATAAATGGGCCCTTAGAAGGCCAAAAGTTAACTTGGGCTGGAAACGGCCCAACAGAATAATGACCCGTTAATGGGTATAAAGTGTTACACTGTTCATTACGGGCCAGTTTCACCGCGGGCCATTAATGGGCCAAGAGTTACAAAGGGCCTCATATGGGCCGAAAGACGTCATGGGCCATACATGGGCGAGAAGTGAAAACGGGCTGGAACCATATTGGATGGCCCAGATGACGCTACTGGGCCTAATTCGCATAGGGCGTAATGGGCCTTGGGCTAGCGGGCTGTAAATGGGCTATATGCTAACAGACCGTTAACAAGCTTTCCATGGGCCGGCCCGCCAGCTTTTGACCAAGTCAAACGGGCTGGCATTTTCACAGGAATGGGTCACTGTTGGGCCGTGCCACACGTCGACGTATCATAGGCGCCTTTTGTCCAGTGAGTGGATTACATCTGTCCCAATGATGAGCCGACACGTGTTTCCTCCAGCCAATGACGATTTTACACGTGGAAAATCCCCATTGGTCGGGGTTGTTACGGGTTATCGGATCCAAAACCCGACCCGATAGGTTAACGACGTTCCGTTACAGTGGATGCCACGTGTCGGTCACCCTTGACGAACGCACTTCTGTGACGCGCGATTTATCATCATGGAAGTGGACACTTCCGTGATGATAATTTTGGTAATGTCATGGAACACTTCTACGACAGCACATGTATGACTATCTTGATTCTTTCTTAAAATCGTCATGGATGTACATGCATGACAAAAAACGCGACCTACTGTGACAAACACGTATCATCACGGAAGTGTATTTTTTTGTAGTGTCATCAGCAACATACAAGTCACCAAGACCCTCATCAACGGCGGTGCAGGGCTCAACGTCCTGTCCGTTGAGACATTCGACAACCTTCAAGTGCCATACGATCAGCTTTAGCCTACCAAGCCTTTCTCAGGAGTGACTGACGGCTCCACCGCCCCGATAGGGCAGGTCCGCCTCCCTGTCACCTTCGCACAGCGCGACAACTACCGCACCGAGCTCATCGACTTCGACATTGCTCACATCCGTCTGCCGTACAAAGCCATCCTCGGGTATATGGCCCTGGCCAAGTTCATGGTAGTGACCCACCACAGCTACAATGTCCTCAAGATGCCAGGAAGCGGCGAGATCATCATAGTCCCCTGCGAAGAAAGAGATGCGGTGTGCTCCCTCGAGCGTGCCTTCCAAGCCACAACAATCAAACACCCCAACAACCATGGTGCGCAGTACCCTCCCGAGGCCATCCCCAAGAAGAAGAAGCAACTACTCTGCACATGGCCTCTGGGGAGCGGCGCCTCTAGCGGTGCCACGACAGGATCGGCGCCCACGCCTGGGGCGCCTCCCTCCCTCGCATAGGAAGGCGCGTCCGACGCCCTCCTTGGGAAGGGCTCAGGGGCTCTCTTCTGGAGGACCTCATACCTAGCCAACATCACGAGGGAGGCGCTCGGGCACCACATGGAGGCGTGCTTTGCGGCACGTTTCCCTCAAGAGGACACCGGGCGAGGAGCGCCCGGCACCCAGGAGTTCATCACCAAGGCCACTCAGGAGCTGCAGGATGCAAAAGCCATGCGCAGCGACAGCCGCCCACCTGGCGCAGCTCCTCATCCAAGTGAGGATGGTGGGCTACGTGTTTGCGTCGACATACCAGGGCTCAACAGGGCCGCATCTCAGGAGCTCTTCTGGCCTTCGCGCATGGGACGTTGCGAGGGCCCACCTCACAGCTATGTTTGCATGCCATTCGGCCTGCTGAGCATGACAACCGCCTTCCAGCGCAACCTGCGGAGCATCCATGCGGCTCAGGAGGCCAGGCATCACGCAGTCCTGGCGAAAGTGGAGACGGTCCTCAAGGAACCACCCGGAACCCCAGAGCCTCCCGAGGCTCAGGGCCCCGGTGGCTCGTGAGGATCAACCCCTTCGCCACACATCTTCAGCTACCCCAACATTCCTTCGACAACGGAACCAGGTGACATTTTCCAAGTTTATTTAGCTGGGAGTGCCCCTCAGGCTTCATCATTCCCAGGTCGCATGGGCCTGTCCCTGCGGCATGTATTCGTTTTACGTCTTTAGTTTACTCTGTTGGGGGCGCCCCTCGGGCTGCATCATCCCCAAGCCGCTCGGGTCCGACCCAGTGGCATGTATCGTTCTTGCATTTACCTAAGCTAGTTCACTTTCCATGCATAATCTATCTATGGTTATCACCTGATCACCCACCATGGGAGCCGCGCGCCGATCGTCTTTCTTAAGGATCCTTCGCATACGAAGGCTAGGCACGGCGTCTATGCTCGGGTTAGTCCCTGCAGCATCGATAAATCCAATGGTTGAGCTCTGTCTGACAGGCCGGTCCCTTTCACGTCACCTCCTAGGGTCGTTGGTGCTTGGCCTTCTCATGCGATAACCTCAGGAGATTCATTCGGCACAGGATTGCCTAACCATCTCACAGGACCGCCGCAGCTAACAAGAACCAAGATCAGGCGCAACCCGCCTTGAGGTAGGGCCTCGTGAGTCCCGCGCTGGCTCATAAGTGCCCAGACACACCTCGTCTAGCCCTGCCGTGCAAGCCACATGTCAGGTCGGGGCTGTACACGCCCCGGGGGCTCCACTCAGTGGGAGCCCAGTGGAAGCACCATGCTCCGTGCTGGTAGTTGACACTACCGAGGAGCGGTTATGCCTGTGCAAGTGCGGAAGCACTATGCTCCGCGCTGGTGATAAAGAACTGAGGGCGGCCCCATGGCCGTATCAACCTTAGTGAGCCCTTGAGCTCAGTGTCTGGCCTCACCGCAACACCTCCCCCTGGGAGAGTCGCGCAAGGGGGCTGGGCATGGGGGCTGTGCTCGGGTCACGCCCAAGCATACGCCGCCCTGCCAAGTCCCCCGGACATGGTTGTCGCGCGCCCCTCCCGAGTGGAGCCTTAGCGAGGTAAAAGGTATGAAGGTCGTTTGAGCGTCAAGGGGGAATCCTGAGCATCACGACTCAGGAGCCTAACTGGAAACATAGCCCCTCAGTCCTTAGTCTCTTTCTGGTGATCCGGACAACCCAACAGTGGTTTAGGTATGCGCGGGGTCGGGCCCTGCCTACGTAGAACACTAGACCTATTCCTGCATCTCATTTCCATAAGATGTTTGTGCATCAAGGGGGACTCCTGAGCATCGCGACGCAAGAGCCTAACTGGCCACGTAGCCCCTCACCCCTTGGTCTTGTCCTGGTGATCTGGACGACCCAACGACGGCTGAGGTATGTGCGGGGTCGGGCCCTGCCAACGTAGAACGTAAAGCGAATGGGAAGGAAATCACAAAAACTCAAGCAAATATTACAAGACATATTGTTCTCCCAATACCAAATGCAAGTTTAAACGCCTCCACAAGGCATGGTGCATTTTGCAGAAACTAAATAGGAAAGGAGCCACCAGCAAGTCATGTCGTCACCCCGGGGCGTCACCGCCGTCCCCCGCAAGGGATGCTTCTTCTCTAGCGGTGTTGACCTCACCTACACCACTCACCGGAGTTGCAGGATCAACATCACCACTAGTCGAGGGCGTGGGGTCGAAGGCACGAAACATCTTCAGCAGGGCCTCCACCTAATCCTTCACGGCCTCGGCAGCAGCTGTGCAGTGCTCGGCATCCACAGGCTCTAGCAGCTCGTCAAGGTGGGCGGTGGGATCGCGAAAATGAAGGTGGCTGAAGACGCGCGTCAGCGTGGCCGAGGAAAGAATGCGGGCTTCCGCCTCTACTAAGGGGCTGATACCGCTCACGACTTCCTCAAGCGCCTCAACCAGATAAGGAAACAGCTCGGCGGGGCCCTGGTCAGCGGTAGCTAGCGACTCTTCCAAGCCCTTCTCGTAGAGCGACCGTAGCGCCTTGCGAGACCTCTCCTCGAGGAGCTTGAAGGCCGTGCGGTCCTCAGCCAGGACCTGTGCCTTGGCGTCCAGCTCGGCCTTCTCCGCCTCCGCCTTCTGCTCCAACTTCTCCAGCCGGCTGCGCTCCACGGCCTGCGCCTTCGCCAACTGCGCCAGCTCGGTGTCGCGACCTCTGACAGCGTCCTCTCGGGCCTTCATCTTCTCCTCCTCCGCCTTGCGGTCTCGAGCTTCGGCCACACGCTCGCTATGCATGGTCGCCAGCTCGGCCTCCAGTGACTGAAAGCGATCCTGGGCGGCCCCAACGTCCTTCAGCACCACCTCGCGAGCAGCCGCGGCCTGGGCGGCAGCCTGCCTATCCTTCTCGGAGGTTGCTGCTGCCTGGCTCAGCGCCGCCCGAATGGACACATCTGAGTGAAGCCAGCCAGAGACCAGCTCTAGGCGCCCGGCTACCAGGCGGGGGTCGGCGCCCTGGAGATCTCGTGCAGCAGGGTCATCGCGGAAAGAGTGCGCTCCAGGACGTCAAGGGAGGCGGAAGGACCTGGAGATATTAGTGCGGCAAAAGGAGGAGGAGGCGACATCGTCACCATGGCCTAGGAGGCCCGAAGCTCCTGAGCTCTGGGGACCTCGGCGACCAAGACGGGCGTTGACACCTTCGGAGCCAGCGGGGCCACGGGGGCTGACTCCTCCCGAGGATGCTCCCCCAAGCCCCGCGAGGATGATCGGGCCGGAGAAGCACGAGCATCGTCGCTGCCCTTATCCATGGAGAGGGGTGTGGCCGCAGGAGGCGATCTGGTCTCGAGCAGTACCACCTCATCTTCCTTCCTCTTCTTCGCCGCGGGCATCGGCCTATTGCACAACGGAGAAGCATCAAGGATAAGCTGTAGAAGCAAAAACTAGGCAGGACAAGAGCACTTACTGGTCCACCACGGTGTAGTCCCTCCGCTTCTTAAGATTTAAGCCTAAGAGCCTCATAGCCTGAGGCGCAGGCGCGTGGGCTCCAGGAGTGGAAGAAGGGGCAGCAGATGGGCCAAAAGCAGCTCCAGGCGGTGTTGGAGGAGAAGCGTCGTCTCGGGAGATCAGTGCCGACCAGCCCCTCGTCGGAATATCGGCCGGTGGCCTCCTCTGGGGGCTGGCCCTGGACCTCGAGGAGCCCCCAGCCATGGGCGGCTCCTCTCTCTTCGGGAGGACATCAGCCTCATCACCGTCATCAGGTAGGGTGCGGAGGATATCGGCCTTGCGCAAGGGGGAGGTCTCCCCCATCCCCTCGGGGGTCTCCTCCGAGTCGTGCTCCTCGTCCTCCTCTTATTCCTCATCCCCGCGGGAATCTCTAGAAGACACAACCACCACGCTGTCACCACAGGGACCCCAGGGGGCGCCGGCGATACTAGCCCGCGCTCGTCAAAGGTAGGCATGGTAGTCGCGACCTGCGCCTCGTCCTTGCGAAGGAACAAGGGAACAAAGGCACTTGACGGATACTCCTGGTCGTCCCCGACCAAGAGGCTGAGAGCCACAGCCAGCTCATCTCCAGAAAAGGCCTGTGGACTCAAGCGAAGCTTATCTCCTTCGCCCCCAAGTCTCCACAAGGGGCACGAGTGCGCCTGAAGCGGAGCCACACGCAGCATGAGGAATTCCCTCAGGAGCATGGCCCCCATCATCTTCGCCACCTTCGCGTTACCCGGCTTCAGGTTAGCGGTCATCTTCCCTAGCATTGGCTTCGCCCGGTCATCAGTAAGCTTCACGCAGAGCCACCCTTCATCGGACTGGGTCATCTTCGTTGGCAGCGTCAACCATGGGTGGACGCACATGGCATCCATCATGACCCATTTGCTCCTGAAGCCCTCGGCCTTCTTTCCAGCCTTTGAGATCACGTTGGCCTTGCCGGCCGTGACGAAATTGGCACACCCTCAGGTGTGGCCATCATTGATCTAGAGGAAGAAGAAGTGGCACAGCAAAGCCACGGACGGCATCACCCCGACATATGCCTCGCAGTAGAAGGCAAAGATCGACATGAGAAGAACATAGTTGGGATGAAGATGAAGGGCCTGCAGCCTGTAATGGCCAAGGACGGCGTAGAAGAAGTTGGAGAAGGGGGAACGAGCCCCGCAACGACGCTGCTCATGAAGAAGGGGTAGAAGGTGCTTCTCGAAGCCTCCGGCTCGGTAGAGCCAGCCCGGAGCTTGGTCTTCCCCTTCTCGTTGTTCTCCCCCGCCGTCAGCAGACGCATGGCAGCGAGGTTCTTCTCCGAGACATTGGGCGCATCAGAAGCCGGCTCGTACCAGGCGGGTGGCAAAGCAGCCTTAACCTTTCGGGGCGCCATTGGTCGCTGGCTCGTAATAGAATGGAACAAGATTTGGAGATTTTGGAAGAAAGAAGCGAGAAAGGGGATCTGGAGCAAGACGAAGGAAATTAATGAAGGCAAGTGTTGCCTGCGCTAGTCTTTTGTTAGTCGAGCAGTTGTCGAGGCAGCATGGGGAAGCGGAGATGCCCACGTCCAATCAATCGCCACATGTCAACCAAGGCCGCAGGCTGTTGGGGACCGCGGCACTCTGCACTTGCCCTTTGGCTTCACCTCGAAGCCAAGTCCGAGCGCACCTTGGGCCTAGGGGCTACTGTCAGCGTCCTGGGAATGGGGGTCCCTAGACTTGCCTGCCTGCGGCCCACGGCGTGGCTCTTCTAGCAGCCCTGTATGGACCATCTTCACCAGCAAACACTCAAGACCCTCGCAAGGGGCCAAGCTTCGCGAGGCGGATAATGCAAGACCTCCTTAGGGGCAGCCTCACCAGGCTGGCTCGCGAGGGGCGGAGAGATCAAGGCAAGGGGAACCTCGCGAGGTTCCTGTGACGCAAGCCATGACGATCGACGCCAGGTGGGCGCCAGCGTGCAGTGTCCTTGTTTCCTCTTTGGTGCTAAAGAGGCAAGCGTAGGCTAGGAGTCCCGAGGCATTAGGCGAAGGTTTCCATATCGGTGCAACGAGACCAAGACCAGCAGGACGACAGGATGGAGGTCATCATGGAGCCCAAGATAGCGTCACCACCGGAGCCTTTGGCAGGCGAAGACCACCTTTAGTCAGGATAACTTGTACTAGTTGTCCCCCTTTGAATTTGGCCATCGTGGCATCCCTTCCCGCTCAATATTTGGGGAGAGGACTAGGGCCTCTATAAATAGGACTAGCCACCACAGTAGGAGGCAACTCATCTTGGATTGGATCCATCCCATCCTCACATCCACACAAGCTCACCAAGCACAAGAGCACCTCTCCTAAGGAGGTTGTTCATCCCTTGTAACTGTTCATCCTCAGCCCAAGAGGAAATCCACCACACCACACTGGAGTAGGGTATTACACCACATCGGGGGCCCAAACCAGTATAAACTCTCGTGTCTCCCTTTTTCTAGGTTCGACACGCTAAGCTTTGAGATCGCGGTGAGGGTGAGGGCATGATTAGGTAGAGAGAGACCTTCATGCGGACCCCAGTGTTCGAATCTCAAGGGTTTTACCGGAACCCAAAATCTGACTGTCTGTTGCCCAGACTATGCACAGGCGCGAGGACAGGATTAATGCACCAACCCAAGTCAGGGCACAAGAGACCAAGAGCTTCGAAGGATCAACATGAAGAACAAGAGGACCAAAAGTTAAGCCAGAGAAGCAAGATGCCACCAGGAGAAGAGACTCCCTTGCCGGGCAGGTGAGCTCGGCAAGGACGGGGTCGCCCCCGGAAGAAGATGTCCAAGACGTCCCGACAGGGTCTGCCTGGACTCACGAAGGTTGAACCCCTCACCAACCACTCCGCCATGGCCCACGTCGTCAATTAGTGTGGTGTCAAGCTGCAAAGTGACTAAGTGGCAGCCATTCACCACATGGTGGCCTCTTTCTACAGGAAATGCCTACAGATGACACCCGTCCTGCGATGTGTCAAGCGAGCAGGTGTGGAGCTAGCGAGATGGCCCGGGAAGGCTTGCCGGGCAACCAATGATGTGACATTAAGCGGTGCATTTAATGCACCCTTTCAGCCTAAAGAGTTAGGTATGATAGCACTGTTTGCTATCTTATCAGTGCACAAGGACTACTTTGCCATTGTAGAAAGGGTTAGAAGGTTGGATAACTCACACCCCGTACGCGTGTAGCCACTGCCGCCCCTGCCGGGCAAGTGTACTGCGCTCCACCATCAATCAACCAAAGCAGGAGTAAAGTTTTACGCCTCACGGCGGCCCGAACCTGGGTAAAATTGCCTGTGTGATCTCTGCCGCACTGCCCCACGCACGTTTGCTCTTTGTGCAATGCGACCCCCCCAGCCGAACCAGCAAGGGGCCCTCCGGTCCCATAGGTGGTCGTGGTTTACCACATGACACTATTCTTTGTTTAATCTTTTGCAAGATTGTTGTTTCCTTCTCTTTTTCACTTTCCAGGGTACTCTTTCCATCTTCTTTGTTAGGACTACAGATTCCCTCATGAATAGATTCCTGCACAATAAGCAAAGTGTTAGCTCTCCAAGGCCACAAACAGACAGAATTTCAGAGGCCATGGTCGCTGGCTGTCCATCGTAGCAGGAACAAAAAATCCAACAAAGAAGAAGCTGAGGAAGAACTCACATCAAACAAAATGCACTGAAGCAAATTTCACTTGGTAGCATCTTGGCCCCTCTTGTCAGAAGCCTCACCGGAGAGGGCTGATGGAGGCCGCCTGCTCTCCTGCTCAGGCCTGCCTGGGATTGACCCCAACCCCGGCAAGATGCATCCTGGAGCGGTCGGGGGATGGCCAGTGCGAGCACGCTACCCCGCAACTTGGACCTCAGGCCCCTGGCGGCTGCCAGGTGCGCGACGGGGCACTAGAGGTGGTGGCTGGACTTGCCGGCTCCCATCCAGCGGGTCATCGACCCACCGAGATCTAGCGGGAGAAGGTCGTTCGAGGCTGGCCGGAGAAGGGGCGCTAGAGGTTGGCCTCGCATGATCCGTCGATGGCAGCTCGTCCCTCATCGGCACCTACGACGACACTGTCCATCGAGGCACAACAGGCGCGGACCAAAACAATAGCAATGCCGAAAGAGGAGGAGAGCCATCGTGCTAGTGCCATGGACGGTCTGAGGCGAGCCGCCTCCCTCGCTCCAGTCCGCTCATCCCCGCCTCCATGGATGGCAGAATCTAAGAGGATGCACATCCGCCACTCTCTTTGACTGCTCCGTGTGACTTGGTCCTGGGCTGACGACGAGCAAGATCTGTCAGGCCTTAGTGTCTCAATGGAAGGAGAACCATCTGCGGGGACGGTGGGAAGTCGTCCGGGTGGGGCTCCTCTTCTCACGGCTTTGACGGGACGAGGGATCCACCTTGTGTGGCTACATATCAAGGATGTTCTCATCCTCTTCGCCAGTGGTAATTGCAACCTCCTCGAGCTTCATAGTGGGAGCGATTTGAGCCTCTTCCACACCCGCCGACCAGCGATGCGGGCAAAATTCTGTGGCGAGGCCGACGTCAGCGTGTGGGATGTGGCAGCACAGGGTGATGGAGTAGAGGCGAGAGTGCTGGAGACGAGGAGGTTGCGTGCGAGGAGGGAGAAAGGGGAATGCATGCGAGTGCCAGGGAGCGTGCATCTGGGGAGATATTTCCTTATGAGAGAAACAAAGCGCTACACAATCTAGTAACAGTAAAAACTATGAGGTGGAACGTGTGAGGAGGCACCCTTGGCACGGCGGTTAATGGGTTTGATACCTCTAAAAGGCTGCTCATACACGTGGAGCAAAATGCAAGATGACCCGCTTTTGAAACAGTTGGATTGGTTCTTTTCATCGTGCCACTAGACCCAAATATTTCCGAACACGATTGTGACTACCCCGGGCAAGCTAATATCGAACCATTCTCGGTCCCCTTATGTCATCAAAATCGAGACAAGCATACCCAAAAGCAAGATCTTCCGATTTGAAAAATACTGGGTCAACCATCCTGACTTTTTAGACATTGTTGTCACCTCATGGAATAAGCCCTACCACGCTAACAATGCAGCAGTGATCATTTGCAGAAAACTGAAAAACCTCTGGTGTGATCTCAAGTCTTGGAGTAAAGGTATTTCCCACCTCACTATCCTCATTCAAAACTATAACTGGGCCGTGAGAGAATTAGATGGCTGGAGGACCAGAGGCCTCTCTCTACCCCTAAGGCTAACTTTCGCCATATTGTGAAGGCCCACCTCCTCAGACTGCTACACTACCAAAATCAATATTGGCGGAAGAGATGCACAATTAGATATATAAAATTTGGGGTAGAAAATACCAACTTATTCCATGTGCTCACCACTAAGCGCTACAGAAAAAACTTTATAGCCACTATCAAGCTACAACTCCAAATAAGTTGTACTATTTAATACCTACAAGCAGAGATGGGGAGAGTCATCTCCGCCAGCCATGAAACTTGACCTCTTGACAATCATAAAATGAGTGGATCGCTTAGAAGCACTGTCGACATTGTTCACCCACAAAGAGATTGATGACATTGTTCACCCACAAAGAGATTGACGACATGGTGAGATCAATGCCGAACAACAGAGAACCCGACCCAGAAGGATTTAACGAAGCATTTTTGAAAACCTGTTGGCACCTCATAAAATAAATTGACAAACTATGTGATGATTTCTTTGATGGCACTCTGGATCTCACTAGTGTCAATTCAGGCTTCAATTCAGGCTTTATTACTCTAATACCAAAAATTGGCTCACCAGAGACCACTAACAACTTTAGGAAAATTACGCTATTCAATTGCTGTCTGAATATCATCACAAAAATCTTGGCAAACAGGCTCCAGAAACTCATCCTAAATGTCAATCCACAAGAACCAGTACGACATGTTCCACACGAGAACAATACAGGAATACCTCGTATGGGCGTTTGAGTACATCTACCAGTGCAAACACTCTGAACGGCCCATCATCCTGCTCAAGTTAGATTATGCGAAAGCATTTGGTACAATAGAGCCCTCGCCCATGCTGGAAATAATGAAGCATATGGGGTTTGATGCTCGGTGGCTGAATTGGATCAGAAGAATCTTTGAGTCCGAGATCTCATCTGTCCTGCTGAACGGGGTGTCGTACCACCAATTTCACAGCCGCTAGGGAGTGCGGAAGGGAGACCCACTCTCCCTATTGATCCTCGTCCTAGCCGCAGATTTACTATAGTCAGCAATCAATGATGCACACCGCTGTCATATGATTGAACTTCGCATCCCAGCCAGAGGGCATACTGACTACCCCGTCATGCAATACGCCGATGACACGATCCTATTGATGCCCGCCTGCCGGATACAACTTGACGGCATGAGCAGATCCTGATCAATCATTTAAATTCCATTGGGCTACGATGACATAGCTGGCACAACTCTGGTAGTGCTCAGTCGGAGGGATGCCTTTCACTTACCTCGGGTTGCCAATGGGGACCTCCAGGCCCACTGTGATTAACCTGTGACCTCATGCCGCACACGGAACGTAAACTATCATCGTATCTTTGCATGCTTGATCAAGGAAGTAAACAGACGCTCTTGAACTCACTGATCACGTCCATGATGATTTGAATCCTAGAAGAATGATCAAACTACGCCACATAGATACCGAATTCGCCCCTTTTCCAAAAATTTACCAATTTTTTTTTGAAAAGAGGCGCTTGCCCGGCCTTAAACTGAGGCCCTTATAGGTTCAACAAGTGATGCAGTACGATGAATAAAACAGAGTACGTGCGATACAAGCCCGTAGGCAATGACTAGCGATGCAGTGCTGCGTTAAAGGAAAAGACAAGGCTCTTGAGGTAGCTATCCCAGCCGTCATGTTGGTGGTGCCCCTTGCGTTGCTCGACGAAGCTCAGTACACTTTTCCCGCACCTTTGAGGCGAGGCCCTCCACGTGCCTTCTATTTTGTGCCCTTGCTAGTGGTTTCCAGAGCTCCAAGAAAGACACCAGTTTGTATAATAAATCAACTGGATGATTGATGTATATTCCCTCTATCAACGCCTTGTTTCTTGTGGTCCATAGAGACCATGCAAAAATGTGAAAACCCACTCGGATTCCATGTTGAACCCATTACCTCCCTCAGCGAACTCCACACAAATCTAGCCATGGTACATCGGAAAATAATATGGTCGCGGTCTTCATCGTCCCCACACCAAATGCATTTGCCATCGCCGGGCCTCTTCTTTTTTGCACTTGGTCCCCACTAGCAATTTGGTTATGCTCCACTTGCCAAAGGAATATCTTAATTTTTGCCAGGAGACGGGCCTTTGATGACCCATAAGTATAGGAGTTCTATTGTAGTCCTTTCGATAAGAGTGTCAAACCCAACGAGGAGCAAAGGGAAATGACAGGCGGTTTTCAGCAAGGTATTCTCTACAAGCACTGAAATTATCGGTGACAGATAGTTCTATGATGAGATAATCCGTAACAGGTAACAAGTAACAAAAGTAAACAAGGTGAGGCAAGGTGACCCAATCCTTTTTGTAGCAAAGGACTAGTCTGGACGAACTCTTATATAAAGCAAAGCGCTCCCGAGGACACATGGGAATTTTTATCAAGTTAGTTTTCATCATGCTAATATGATTCGCGTTCCTTACTTTGATAATTTGATATGTGGGTGGACCGGTGCTTGGGTGCTGCCCTTCCTTGGACAAGCCTTCCACTTATGATTAACCCCTCTCGCAAGCATCCACAACTACGAAAGAAGAATTAAGATAAATCTAACCATAGCATGAAACATATGGATCCAAATCAACCCCTTATTATGAAGCAACACATAAACTAGGGTTTAGGCTTCTGTCACTCTAGCAACCCATCATCTACTTGTTACTTCCCAATGCCTTCCCCTAGGCCCAAATCATGGTCAAGTGTCATGTAGTCTACATTCACATAACACCACTAGAGGAAAGACAACATACATCTCATCAAAATATCAAACGAATACCAAATTCACATGATTACTTATAACAAGACTTCTCCCATGTCCTCAGGAACAAACGTAACTACTCACAAAGCATATTCATATTCATAATCAGAGGAGTATTAATTATCATTAAGGATCTGAACATACGATCTTCCACCAAATAAACCAACTAGCGTCAACTACAAGGAGTAATCAACACTACTAACAACCCATAGGTACCAATCTGAGGTTTTGAGACAAAGATCGGATAGAAGAGATGAACTAGGGTTTGAGAGGATATGGTGTTGGTGAAGATGTTGATGGAGATTGAACTCCTCTTGATGAGAGGATCATTGGTGATGATGATTGTGATGATTTCCCCCTCCCGGAGGGAAGTTTCCCCAGCAGAACAGCTCCACCGGATCCCTAGATTGGTTCTGCCCAAGTTCCGCCTCGAGACAACAACTCTTTGTCCCGAAAGCTTTCTTCTGATTTTTTCCATGTCGAAACACACCATATAGCAGAAGATGGGCATCGAGGGCCTGCTAGGTGGCCCACAAGACCGGAGGGCATGCCCAGGGGGGTAGGGCGCGCCCTCCACCCATGTGGATGGCAGGTGGCCCCCCTGTGGTGCTTTCTTTGCCCAATATTTTTTTATATATTCCAAAAATATTCTGCATGAAGTTTTAGGACTTTTGGAGTTGTGCAGAATAGGTTTCTAATATTTGTTGCTTTTCCAGTCTAGAATTCCAGCTGCCGGCATTCTCCCTCTTCATGTAAACCTTACAAAATAAGAGAGAAAAGGCATAAGTATTGTTATATAATGTGTAATAACAACCCATAATGCAATAAATGTCAACATAAAAGCATGATGCAAAATGGACGTATCAACTCCCCAAGCTTAGACCTCGCTTGTCCTCAAGCGAAAGCCGATATCGAAAAATATGTCCTCAAGAGATAGTGGTGTCGATAAAATAAAATACGGACATGAGGGCATCATGATCATCTCTAGAACAACAACATATATTCACAAGGTAAAGTATGAATCAGAAACTTCATTGGATACTAACAAACTATGATCTCACTCATTCAAGCAATTGCAATTTATCATAACATTGTAAAGAGTCAATTTAAGAGCTTTTAAGCAAGTCCACATACTCAACTATCATTTAATATTTCACAATTGCTAACACCCACGTGATACTTATGGGTTCAAAGCTTCAATCGGACATAGAGAAAGATAGGGGATTATAGTTTCGCCCCCCAACCTTTTACGTCAAGGGTAATGTCAACAATAATACTTTATGATAACCTACATCCGAGTGGATATATATATTTGGATCTCTCCAACACATAGTGCTTGCCAAAAGAAAAAGTCTAAAAAGGAAAGGCGATGATCACCATGACTCTTGTATAAGGGTAGAAGATAATAGTGAAAGATAGGCCCTTCGTAGAGGGAAGTAGAGGTTGTCATGCGCTTTTATGGTTATGCACAAAATCTTAATGCAAAAGAACGTCACTTTATATTGCCGCTTGTGATAAAGAACTTTATTATGCAGTCTGTCACTTTTATTTCTTCCATATTACAAGTTCGTATAAAGCTTATTTTCTTCACACTAATAAATCATACATATTTAGAGAGCAATTTTTATTGCTTGCACCGATACAACTTACTTGAAGAATCTTACTCAATCCATAGGTAGGTATGGTGGACTCTCATGGCAAAACTGGTTTAAGGGATGTTTGGAAGCACAATTAGTATCTCTACTTGGTGCAAAGAATTTGGCTAGCATGATAGGGAAAGGCAAGCTCAACATGTTGGATGATCCATGACAATATAACTTCTATTCGGATATAAGCAATCATAACTCATTATGTTGTCTTCCTTGTCCAACATCAACTTTTTAGCATGTCATATTATAATAAGTGCTCACAATTACAAAAGATGTCCAAGATAGTATATTTATATGTGAAACCTCTTTTTCTTTATTACTTCATATTAATTGCAACAATGACCAAAACTATGTTTGTCAACTCTCAACAACTTTTATTCATCATACTCTTTATATGTGAAGTCATTACTCTCCATAAGATCAATATATGATCTTTTTATTTCTTATGAGAAAACTTAAGACATTGGTGTAGGCTAGAAGGTAGCACATCAACATCTCATGAAACCTTTCCTAGAAGGAAGCTCTTTACTGATAGGCGAGCCTAGGCTTTGATTCATGGTTTACTTCAACACTGGAATGACACTCTTCTTAAAAGCAAAACCAGTCGCATATGTCGTTTTCTCGCTTCACTCCTTTCCTTGGTCTTTCGTTCTGCCATATTCCAAATAACTTGTGCTTTTGAGTCAAAGTGCAATCACCATTTCATGTACACCATTTTTGTCAATATCTGCAATTACCTGTAGAAAGAATTGTTGGGGAACATTGCAGAAAATTAAAATTTTTCCTACGGTTTCACCAAGATCCATCTATGAGTTCATCTAAGCAACGAGTCAAGGGAGATGCATCTACATACCACTTTGTAGATCACGAGCGGAAGCGTTCAAAAGAACGGGGTTGAAGTAGTCGTTCTCGTCGTGATCCTATCACCGGAGATCCTAGCGCCGAACGGACGGCACCTCCGCGTTCAACACACGTACGGAGCAGATGACGTCTCCTCCTTCTTGATCCAGCAAGGGGGAAGGAGAGGTTGATGATGATGGCTCCAGCAGCAGCACAACAGCGTGGTGGTGGTGGAACAGCAGCACTCCGGCAGGGCTTCGCCAAGCACGTGACGGAGGAGGAAGAGGTGTAGCAGGGGGAGGGGGCGCCAGGACTTCAGGGTGCGGCTGCCCCTCTCCCCCCTCCCTTTATATAGGCCCCCAGGGGGGGCGCCGGCCCTGGGAGATTCAATCTCCCAAGGGGGCGGCGGCTGAGGGGGGAGGAGTGCCCCCCAAGGCATGTGGTGCGCCCCCCCACCCTAGGGTTTCAACCCTAGGCGCAGGGGGTGGGCCTAGGGGGGCGCACCAGCCCACTATGGGCTGGATCCCCTCCCACTTCAGCCCATGGGGCCCTCCGGGATGGGTGGCCCCACCCGGTGGACCCCCGGGACCCTTCCGATGGTCCCGGTACAATACCGGGTGACCCCGAAACTTTCTCGATGGCCGAAATACCACTTCCTATATATAATTCTTTACCTCCGGACCATTCCGAAACTCCTCGTGACGTCTGGGATCTCATCCGGGACTCCGAACAACATTCGGTATACTGCATACTCATATTCATACAACCCTAGCGTCACCGAACCTTAAGTGTGCAGACCCTACGGGTTCGGGAGACACATAGACATGACCGAGACGACTCTCGGGCAATAACCAACAGCGGGATCTGGATACCCATGTTGGCTCCCACATGCTCCTCGATGATCTCATCGGATGAACCACGATGTCGAGGATTCGAACAACCCCATATACTATTCCCTTTGTCAATCGGTACATTACAAGCCCGAGACTCGATCATCGGTATCCCAATACCTCATTCAGTCTCGTTACCGGCAAGTCACTTTACTCGTACCGTAATGCATGATCCCGTGATCAAACACTTGGTCACTTTGAGCTCATTATGATGATGCATTACCGAGTGGGCCCAGAGATACCTCTCCGTCATACGGAGTGACAAATCCCAGTCTCGATCCGTGTCAACCCAACAGACACTTTTGGAGATACCTGTAGTGCACCTTTATAGTCACCCAGTTACGTTGTGACGTTTGGTACACCCAAAGCACTCTTACGGTATCCGGGAGTTACACGATCTCATGGTCTAAGGAAGAGATACTTGACATTGAAAAATCTCTAGCAAAACGAACTACACGATCTTGTGCTATGCTTAGGATTGGGTCTTGTCCATCACATCATTATCCTAATGATGTGATCCCGTTGTCAATGACATCTAATGTCCATAGTCAGGAAACCATGACTATCTGTTGACCAACGAGCTAGTCAACTAGAGGCTCACTAGGGACATGTTATGGTCTATGTATTCACACGTGTATTATGATTTCCGGATAATACAGTTATAGCATGAATAAAAGACAATTATCATGAACAAGGAAATATAATAATAATGCTTTTATTATTGCCTCTAGGGCATATTTCCAATAGTCTCCCACTTGCACTAGAGTCAATAATCTAGTTACATTGTGATGAATCGAACACCCATGGAGTTCTGGTGTTGATCATGTTTTGCTCGCGAGAGAGGTTTAGTCAACGGATCTGCGACATTCAGATCGTATGTACTTTGCAAATATCTATGTCTCCATCTTGAACATTTTCACAGATGGAGTTGAAACGACGCTTGATGTGCCTGGTCTTCTTGTGAAACCTGGGCTCCTTGGCAAGGGCAATAGCTCCAGTGTTGTCACAGAAGAGTATGATCGGCCCCGACGCATTGGGTATGACTCCTAGGTCGGTGATGAACTCCTTCACCCAAATAGCTTCATGCGCTGCCTCCGAGGCTGCCATGTACTCCGCTTCACATGTAGATCCCGCCATGACGCTCTGCTTGCAGCTGCTTGCAGCTGCACCAGCTTACTGCTCCACCATTCAACATATACACGTATCCGGTTTGTGACTTAGAGTCATCCAGATCTGTGTCGAAGCTAGCGTCGACGTAACCCTTTATGACGAGCTCTTCGTCACCTCCATAAACAAGAAACATGTCCTTCGTCCTTTTCAGGTACTTTAGGATATTCTTGACCGCTATCCAGTGTTCCTTGCCGGGATTACTTTGGTACCTTCCTACCAAACTTACGGCAAGGTTTACATCAGGTCTGGTACACAGCATGGCATACATAGTAGATCCTATGGCTGAGGCATAGGGGATGACGCTCATCTCTTCTTTATCTTTTGCCATGGTCGGGCATTGAGCCGAGCTCAATCTCACACATTGCAATACAGGCAAGAACCCCTTCTTGGACTGATCCATTTTGAACTTCTTCAAAATCTTATCAAGGTATGTGCTTTGTGAAAGACCTATGAGGCGTCTCGATCTATCTCTATAGATCTTGATGCCTAATATATAAGCAGCTTCTCCAAGGTCCTTCATTGAAAAACACTTATTCAAGTAGGCCTTAATGCTGTCCAAGAATTCTATATCATTTCCCATCAAAAGTATGTCATCTACATATAATATGAGAAATGCTACAAAGCTCCCACTCACTTTCTTGTAAACGTAGGCTTCTCCATAAGTCTGCATAAACCCAAACGCTTTGATCATTTCATCAAAGCGAATGTTCCAACTCCGAGATGCTTGCACCAGCCCATAAATGGATCACTGGAGCTTGCATACTTTGTTAGCATTCTTAGGATCGACAAAACCCTCCGGCTGCATCATATACAACTCTTCCTTAAGATGCCCGTTAAGGAAAGCCGTTTTGACGTCCATCTGCCATATCTCATAATCATAGTATGCGGCAAGTGCTAACATGATTCGGACGGAATTAAGCTTCGCTACGGGAGAGAAAGTCTCATCGTAGTCAATCCCTTGAACTTGCCGATAACCCTTAGCGACAAGTCGAGCTTTATAGATGGTGACATTACCATCCGCGTCCGTCTTCTTCTTAAAGATCCATTTGTTTTCTATCGCTCGCCGATCATCGGGCAAGTCAGTCAAAGTCCATACTTTGTTTTCATACGTGGATTCTATCTCGGATTTCATGGCTTCTAGCCATTTGTTGGAATCTGGGCCCGCCATCGCTTCTTCATAGTTCGAAGGCTCACCGTTGTCTAACAACATGATTTCCAGGACAGGGTTGCCGTACCACTCTGGTGCAGAACGTGTCCTTGTGGACCTACGAAGTTCAGTAGCAACTTGATCCGAAGTACCTTGATCATCATCATTATTTTCCTCTTCAGTTGGTGTAGGCATCACAGGAACATTTTCCTGAGCTGCACTACATCGAGTTCTACTTTCCTCCCACTTACTTCTTTCGAGAGAAACTCTTTTTCCAGAAAGGATCCGTTCTTGGCAACAAAGATCTTGCCCTCAGATCTTAAGTAGAAGGTATACCCAATGGTTTCTTTAGGGTATCCTATGAAGACGCATTTTTCCGACTTGGGTTCGAGCTTTTCAGGTTGAAGTTTCTTGACATAAGCATCGCATCCCCAAACTTTTAGAAACGACAGCTTAGGTTCCTTCCCAAACCATAATTCATACGGTGTCGTCTCAACGGATTTAGACGGTGCCCTATTTAAAGTGAATGTAGCTGTCTCTAGAGCGTATCCCGAAAATGATAGCGGTAAATCGGTAAGAGACATCATAGATCGCACCATATCCAATAGAGTGCGATTACAACGTTCGGACACCCGTTACGCTGAGGTGTTCCAGGCGGCGTGAGTTGTGAAATGATTCCAGATTTTCTTAAGTGTGTACCAAATTCGTGACTTAAATATTCTCCTCCACGATCCGATCGTAAGAATTTTATCTTTGGGTCACGTTGATTCTCTACTTCATTCTGAAATTCCTTGAACTTTTCAAAGGTCTCAGACTTGTGTTTCATCAAGTAGACATACCCATATCTACTCAAGTCATCAGTGAGAGTGAGAACATAACAATATCCTCCGCGAGCCTCAACGCTCATTGGACCGCACACATCGGTATGTATGATTTCCAACAAGTTGGTTGCTCGCTCCATTGTTTCGGAGAACGGGGTCTTGGTCATTTTGCCCATGAGGCATGGTTCGCATGTGTCAAATGATTCATAATCGAGAGACTCTAAAAGTCCATCAGCATGGAGCTTCTTCATGCGCTTGACACCAATGTGACCAAGGCGGCAGTGCCACAAGTATGTGGGACTATCGTTATCAACTTTACATCTTTTGGTATTCACGCTATGAATATGTGTAACACTACGTTCGAGATTCATTAAGAATAAACCATTGACCATCGGGGCATGACCATAAAACATGTCTCTCATATAAATAGAACAACCATTATTCTCATATTTAAATGAGTAGCCACCTCGTATCAAACGAGATCCAGATACAATGTTCATGCTCAAACTTGGCACCAAATAACAATTATTAAGGTTCAAAACTAATCCCGTAGGTAAATGTAGAGGTAGCGTGCCGACGGCGATCACATCAACTCTGGAACCATTCCCAACGAGCATCGTCACCTCGTCCTTCGCCAGTCTCCGCTTATTCCGCAGCTCCTGCTGTGAGTTACAAATATGAGCAACGGCACCGGTATCGAATACCCAGGAGTTACTACAAGTACTGGTAAGGTACACATCAATTACATGTATATCAAATATACCTTTGGTGTTGCCGGCCTTCTTATCCGCTAAGTATTTGGGCAGTTCTGCTTCCAGTGACCCTTCCCCTTGCAGTAAAAGCACTTAGTCTCAGGCTTGGGTCCATTCTTTGACTTCTTCCCGGCAACTGGCTTACCGGGCGCGGCAACATCTTTGCCGTCCTTCTTGAAGTTCTTATTACCCTTGCCCTTCTTGAACTTAGTGGTCTTATTGACCATCAACACTTGATGTTCTTTCTTGATTTCAACCTCTGCTGACTTCAGCATTGAAAATACTTCAGAAATGGTCTTCACCATCCCCTGCATATTGTAGTTCATCACAAAGCTCTTGTAGCTTGGTGGGAGCGACTGAAGGATTCTGTCAATGACCGCCTCATCCGGGAGGTTAATGTCCAGCTGGGACACGCGGCTGTGCAACCCAGACATTTTGAGTATGTGCTCACTAACAGAACTATTTTCCTCCATCTTACAACTATAGAACTTGTCGGAGACTTCATATCTCTTGACCCGGGCATGAGCTTGGAAAACTAGTTTCAGCTCCTCGAACATCTCATATGCTCCGTGTTGCTCAAAATGCTTTTGGAGCCCCGGTTCTAAGCTGTAAAGCATGCCGCACTGAACGAGGGAGTAATCATCAACACGAGACTGCCAAGCATTCATAATGTCTTGGTTCTCTGGGACGGGAGCGTCACCTAGCGGTCCTTCTAGGACATATTGTTTCCTGGCAGCTATGAGGATAATCGTCAGGTTCCGGACCCAGTCCGTATAGTTGCTGCCATCATCTTTCAGCTTGGTTTTCTCTAGCAGCGCATTGAAGTTCATGTTGACATGAGCGTTGGCCATTTGATCTACAAGACATATTTTGCAAAAAGTTTTAGACTAAGTTCATGATAATTAAGTTCATCTAATCAAATTATTTTAATGAACTCCCACTCAGATTAGACATCCCTCTAGTCATCTAAGTGTTACACGATCCGAGTCGACTAGGCCGTGTCCGATCATCACGTGAGATGGACTAGTCATCATCGGTGAACATCTCCATGTTGATCGTATCTTCCATACGACTCGTGTTCGACCTTTCGGTCTCCATGTTCCGAGGCCATGTCTGTACATGCTAGGCTCATCAAGTTAACCCTAAGTGTTTTGCATGTGTAAAACTGTCTTACACCCATTGTATGTGAACGTAAGGATCTATCACACCCGATCATCACGTGGTGCTTCGAAACGACGAACTTTAGCAACGGTGCCCAATTAGGGGAGAACACTTCTTGAAATTTTTTGTAAGGGATCATCTTAATTACTACCGTCGTTCTAAGTAAACAAGATGCATAAACATAATAAACATCACATGCAATTATATAATAGTGACATGATATCGCCAATATCATATAGCTCCTTCGATCTCCATCTTCGGGGCTCCATGATCATCTTTGTCACCGGCATGACACCATGATCTCCATCATCATGATCTCCATCATCATGTTTTCATGAAGTTGTCACGCCAACGACTACTTCTACTTCTATGGCTAACGCGTTTAGCAACAAAGTAAAGTAATTTACATGGCGTTCTTCAATGACACGTAGGTCATACAAAAAATAAAGACAACTCCTATGGCTCCTGCCGGTTGTCATACTCATCGACATGCAAGTCGTGATTCCTATTACAAGAACATGATCTCATACATCACAATATATCATTCATCATTCATCACAACTTCTGGCCATATCACATCACATGACAATTGCTGCAAAAACAAGTTAGACGTCCTCTAATTGTTGTTGCATCTTTTACGTGGCTGCAATTGGGTTCTAGCAAGAACGTTTTCTTACCTACGAATAACCACAACGTGATCTTGTCAACTTCTATTTACCCTTCATAAGGACCCTTTTCATAGAATCCGCTTCAACTAAAGTGGGAGAGACAGACACCCGCCAGCCACCTTATGCAACTAGTGCATGTTAGTCGGTGGAACCGGTCTCACGTAAGCGTACGTGTAAGGTTGGTCCGGGCCACTTCATCCCACAATACCGCTGAAGCAAGATAAGACTAGTAGCGGCAAGCAAGTTGACAAAATCTACGCCCACAACAAAATTGTGTTCTACTCGTGCAATAGAGAACTACGCATAGACCTAGCTCATGATGCCACTGTTGGGGAACGTTGCAGAAAATTAAAAATTTTCCTACGGTTTCACGAAGATCCATCTATGAGTTCATCTAAGCAACGAGTCAAGGGAGATGCATCTACATACCACTTTGTAGATCGCGAGCGGAAGGGTTCAAAAGAACGGGGTTGAAGTAGTCGTTCTCGTCGTGATCCTATCACCGGAGATCCTAGCGCCGAACGGACGGCACCTCCGCGTTCAACACACGTACGGAGTGGATGACGTCTCCTCCTTCTTGATCCAGCAAGGGGGAAGGAGAGGTTGATGATGATGGCTACAACAGCAGCACAACGGCGTGGTGGTGGTGGAACAGCAGCACTCCGGCAGGGCTTTGCCAAGCATGTGACGGAGGAGGAAGAGGTGTAGCAGGGGGAGGGGGCGCCAGGACTTCAGGGTGCGGCTGCCCCTCTCCCCCTCCCTTTATATAGGCCCCCAGGGGGGGCGCTGGCCCTGGGAGATTCAATCTCCCAAGGGGGCGGCGGCCAAGGGGGGAGGAGTGCCCCCCAAGGCATGTGGTGCGACCCCCCCACCCTAGGGTTTCAACCCTAGGCGCAGGGGGTGGGCCTAGGGGGCGCACCAGCCCACTATGGGCTGGCTCCCCTCCCACTTCAGCCCATGGGGCCCTCCGGGATGGGTGGCCCCACCCGGTGGACCCCCGGGACCCTTCCGGTGGTCCCGGTACAATACCGGGTGATCCCGAAACTTTCCCGATGGCCGAAATACCACTTCCTATATATAATTCTTTACCTCCGGACCATTCCGAAACTCCTCGTGACGTCCGGGATCTCATCCGGGACTCCGAACAACATTCGGTATACTTCATACTCATATTCATACAACCCTAGAATCACCGAACCTTAAGTGTGTAGACCCTACGGGTTCGGGAGACACGTAGACATGACCGAGACGGCTCTCGGGCAATAACCAACAGCGGGATCTGGATACCCATGTTGGCTCCCACATGCTCCTCGACGATCTCATCGGATGAACCACGATGTCGAGGATTCGAACAACCCCGTATACTATTCCCTTTGTCAATCGGTACGTTACAAGCCCGAGAATCGATCGTCGGTATCCCAATACTTCGTTCAGTCTCGTTACCGGCAAGTCACTTTACTCGTACCGTAATGCATGATCCCGTGATCAAACACTTGGTCACTTTGAGCTCATTCTGATGATGCATTACCGAGTGGGCCCAGAGATACCTCTCCGTCATACGGAGTGACAAATCCCAGTCTCGATCCGTGTCAACCCAACAGACACTTTCGGAGATACCTGTAGTGCACCTTTATAGTCACCCAGTTACGTTGTGAACACCCAAAGCACTCTTACGGTATCCGGGAGTTACACGATCTCATGGTCTAAGGAAGAGATACTTGACATTGAAAAAGCTCTAGCAAAACGAACTACACGATCTTGTGCTATGCTTAGGATTGGGTCTTATCCATCACATCATTCTTCTAATGATGTGATCCCGTTGTCAATGACATCTAATGTCCATAGTCAGGAAACCATGACTATCTATTGACCAACGAGCTAGTCAACTAGAGGCTCACTAGGGACATGTTATGGTCTATGTATTCACACGTGTATTACGATTTCCAGATAATACAATTATAGCATGAATAAAAGACAATTATCATGAACAAGGAAATATAATAATAATGCTTTTATTATTGCCTCTAGGGCATATTTCCAACAAGAATGTGAAAAACAACTAAAGGCCATTTACAGAACGAACAACAAAATATAAGCCCACTTTGCCTTTTGGTCCCTGGTGCGATGGACATCGTGTTGCCTTGTGGGATCTATCATATTCTTATCTTTAGGATTGAGCAGCCAAATCACTACCCGCTAAATCCAAATGTGCTTGGCCGCTATTTAAGCCACCAAAAGGGGAATCCAGGGTCTATATATCCATATCTTGTATTTATTTTCTCATAGTTCGTATTATTCTTTCTATTATTTAATTCCCTCAAGATCATAGCAAAATAGCAAAGCCCCCTACTCAAAACTACTCTTTATTATATATGGTTACTTCTTGAGCTTGCGTTGGTTTTTCCCTTGAAGAGGAAAGGGTGATGCAGCAAAGTAGAGATAAGTATTTCCCTCAGTTTAAGAACCAAGGTATCAATCCTGTAGGAGACAACGCACAAGTCACCGAATACTTGCACAAACAATCAAACAACTTGCACCCAATGCGATAAAGGGTTGTCAATCCCTTCATGGTTACTTGCAAAAGTGAGATCTGATAGAGATAGATGAAAGTAAACAAACGGTAAAGTAAATATTTTTGGTATTTTTGGTTTATAGATCGGAAAGTAAAAGATTGCAAAATTGTAGATCGGAAACTTATATGATGGATAATAGAAACTTATATGATGGAAAATAGACCCGGGGGCCATAGGTTTCACTAGAGGCTTCTCTCAAGATACAAAATAATACGGTGAGTGAACAAATTACTGCCAAGCAATTGATAGAAAAGTGCAAAGTTATGACGATATATAAGGCAATGATCATGAATATAGGCATCACGTCCGTGTCAAGTAGACCAAAACGATTCTGCATCTACTACTATTACTCCACACATCGATCGCTATCCAGCATGCATCTAGAGTATTAAGTTCATAAAGAACGAAGTAACGCATTAAGTAAGATGACATGATGTAGAGGAATTAACTCAAGTAATATGATGAAAACCCCATATTTTTATCCTCGATGGCAACAATACAATACGATACATGCCTTGCTACCCCTACTGTCACTGGGAAAGGACAGCGTATGATTGAACCCAAAGCTGAGCACTTCTCCCATTGCAAGAAAAACCAATCTAGTTGGCCAAACCAAACCGATAGTTCGAAGACAATTAAAAAGATATCAAATCATGCATAAAAGAATTCAGATAAGATTCAAATAATATTCATAGATAAGTTGATCATAAATCCACAATTCATCGGATCTCGGCAAACACACCGCAAAAAAGTATTACATCGAATAGATCTCCAAGAACATCAAGGACAACATGGTATTGAGAATCACAGAGAGAGAAGAAGCCATCTAGCTACTAGCTATGGACCCGTAGGTCTGTGGTAAACTACTCATGCTTCATCGGAAGAGCAATAGAGTTGATGTAGAAGCCCTACATGATCGAATCCCCCTCCGGTAGGGTGCTGGAAAAGGTCCCTAGATGGGATCTATCGAGTACAGAGGTGCGGCGGTGAAAAAAGTGTTTTCATGGACGCCTCTAGTGGTTTGGGTATATATGGGAATATATAGGCAAAAGAATTAGGTCAGGAGGTGCATGAGGGGCTCACAAGGGTGGGGGCTCGCCCTCCGGTCTTGTGGCCACCTCGTGGCTCCTCCGACTTCATGTCCAAGTCTCCTGTTTGTCTTCTGGTCCAAGAAAAATCATGGTGAAAGTTTTATTCCGTTTCGTATTCCGTTTCTGCGGAACTCAAAAACAGGGAAAAAATAGGAACTGGCATTGGGCTCTAGGTTAATTGGTTAGTCCCAAAAATAATATAAAATAGCATGTTAAAGCATATAAAACATCCAGAACAGATAATATAATAGCATGGAATAATAAAAAATTATAGATACATTGGAGACGTATCAAGCATCCCCAAGCTTAATTCCTGCTTGTCCTCAAGTAGGTAAATGATAAAAACAGAATTTTTGATGTGTAATGCTACCTAACATATTTATTCATGTAATTCTCTTTATTGTGGCATGAATGTCCAGATCCATAAGATTCAAAACAAAAGTTTAATATTGACATAAAACAATAATACTTCAAGCATACTAATAAAGCAATTATGTCTTCTCAAAGTAACATGGCCAAAGAAAGCGTATCCCTACAAAATCATATAGTCTGGCTATGCTCCATCTTCATCACACAAAATATTTAAATCATGCAAAACCCCGATGACAAGCCAAGCAATTGTTTCATACTTTTGATGTTCTCAAACTTTTTCAACTTTCACACAATACATGAGCGTGAGCCATGGACATAGCACTATAAGTGGAATAGAAGGTGGTTGTGGAGAAGACAAAAAGAGGGAGATAGTCTCACATCAACTAGGCATATCAATGGGCTATGGAGATGCCCATCAATAGATATCAATGTGAGTGAGTAGGGATTGCCATGCAACAGATGCACTAGAGCTATAAGTTCATGAAAGATCAAAATGAAACTAAGTGGGTGTGCATCCGACTCGCTTGCTCACGAAGACATAGGCCAATTTTAGGAAGCCCATCATTGGTATATACAGGCCAAGTTCTACAATGAAAAATTCCCACTAGTATATAAAAGTGACAACATAGGAGACTCTCTATCACGAAGATCATGGTGCTACTTTGAGGCACAAGTGCGATAAAAGGATAGTAACATTGTCCCTTGTCTCTTTTCTCTCATATTTTTTATTTGGGCCTTCTCTCATTTTGTGGCCTTTTTCTATTGTTATTTTTCATCCGGAGTCTCATCCCGACTTGTGGGGGAATCACAGCCTCCATCATCCTTTCCTCACATGGGACAATGCTCTAATAATGAAGATCATCACACTTTTATTTACTTACTACTCAAGAATTACAACTCGATAATTGGAACAAAATATGACTCTATATGAATGCCTCTGGCGGTGTACCGGGATGTGCAATGAATCAAGAGTGATATGTATGAAAGAATTATGAACGGTGGCTTTTCCACAAATACGATGTCAACTACATGATCATGCAAAGCAATATGACAATGATGGAATGTGTCATAATAAACAGAATGGTGGCAAGTTGCATGGAAATATATCTCGGATTGGCTATGGAAATGCCATAATAGGTAGGTACAATGGTACAATGAGGTGCTATACAAACGATTTTTAACCCCTTTCCAGGACGGCTTTTGGAACCGTCGCCAAGTGAGTGTGGGCGACAGGGGGGTCCTTCCCACATGACCCAGAAACTGTCGGGGATATGCCCTCCTGGCACACACGCTCGACAAAATGAGGTCATGTGTGACGGGCGAGCGACCAAATACGGTTATACATACAATAGTGCTAAAACAATACAATTATACAGGCGAGATCATTTCCAGTCGTAAGTACATCCCACACAGTCAGTCCCGGCTTAAAGTTTCCATTCATATATACATCCCACACAGTCGCTCCAAGGAAAATGTTTATGTTCGCAGGTACATCACACACGATATTAACAATTTTATCGTTTGCTTTACTGAATGCATCACACATGGTGCGTAGAAGAAACTGTGTGGCAAAGGTTGTCCATCACACACAGTTTTTATGTGGTAAACGTTTGAGCAAGGTGTCCTCACGCAAACAGTTTTCAAGAGAAGGCCGTGTGTGATTGTTCATTGATCCAACATGGTTTATTCCTAGAAACTGTGTGCGTTGCTTGAGGTCATCGCCCATGATATTTTCTCAATAACCGTTTGCAATAGAAAAACCCAATTAGCAGGCTAATTGCCCTATTATTTATAATCCATTTATTAATCTAATTGACATTCATATTAAGCCCATAATATATTTCATTTCCATATGAAGGAAGCAGGATTTCATAATTGAAATACATCAGCGTACAACATGATATAGTTTCAACACTTAGCTACCCCATTACACAACTGCACTAGCACCAAGTTTCACATGCAACATGTAGAACCTTTCGAAATTAGCATCATATACGGTACATAGACAGATGCATCTCATCTAGAAAACTGCTCAAGCAGAAGGCGAATGTTGAGCCTTCATTCATGTTGAAGGTCTTTGCAACTTTAGGCTAGTGCCTGTGGATGATTGACCATCCGTCTTTTGTCCTCTTCAGTAACACTTCAATATTGAACCATGGGTGTTGTATGAAAACCTTCCTCGCCTCCTGGCCATAGAGGTGGTTTGAGAGGTAATCACCAGTGAACTGCTTTGGAAAGGCATGAAAACAAGGATGTGCATAAATATCTTCTCTATATTGAAAATGGGGTAAAGGAATAAAAAAAGGCAAGGTATAATAGTTAGTACCATCTTGTAGTGAACTGATGTCTTCTTCATTGTGCAGACAAAGATCTTGTTGTTTTTTGTCCCTAATTTCTTTATCATAACAATCTTTCTAAGTTTCTTGACTTGATTGGTATTCATGGACAACTCATTTCCCCATGTGCAAAAAGGATCAAATAGTGGGACAAAACCTCTCACAGCAGGACCTACATGTGCAAGACCAAATTGTTAAAAACCTCACTAATTTTTATATAGTAGGAGAAACTAATCATATTTCACGTTACTACATGTGCTTAGTGGACAATATATATAACATGTAGAGTAAAAAAGAGATGCAACAAGTGTACAACCTCTTTGGTGAAGCCATGTCGATCTCAGCGTGATTGGGTTGGTCGGTGGATGCCCCGGTTGATTTGGCTGTCGAAGGAGGGTAAGAAGATCTTAGGCGTCTAGAGATGGAGCCCGGGGTACTGCTCTGCTGTGATGGAGCGTTTCATCGTCGGAGCAGCTCCGATGAGTTGTACGACAGTGAGGCTGAAGCAGGACAAGAGAGACAACATTAACTTGAGTGGAATTCTAATAGCATCTCCAATAGATGAAGTAAAATACATAACCACAAAGTGCTAGATATAAAATACATCAGCCGCTCATCTCTGAACTGAACTGTCAAAACTGAATTTAATTGTCGAAACTGAATTTAACTATCAAAACTGAATTTTGCTGTCCAAACTGAATGCACTAGTAGCAGAAAAGCACTAGTAGCAGCAGCAGCAGCGCGTGCGAGAGCCAGGGCAGCTGGTCATGTAGCAGCATCTCGGGTAGCAGCTGTAGGGGCTCGGAGCAGCAGTGCAAACAAGAGCAAGAGCGAGAGCAACAACATGAGCAAGAGCAGACCAGGTAGGGGACCGTGAGCAAGAGTAGAGAAGTAGCACGAACGAGAGCCAAAGCAGCTGCAGGTCCTACTGATGTGGACGTCTCCACCATGGGAGCGATTCCATGGAGGAAGTGGCCCCCAACGCCGCCGTGGATGGAGCCACGCCATGTTGGCTCGGGACTGAGCGCCGGCAGCACCATGAGATCGAATCAAGAAGAAAATGTGGTGATTAGTGTAGTACCTCTTTGGTGGTGCCGATTAGGCCTCAGCTTCATCCGAGGAAACGGTGATGATGTTGCTCTGCCAATGGTGCAGGTGAAGACGGCGTTGTGGAAATGGAGGTGGTGCGAAAGACAAGGGGAACGTCGGGGCAGCTCCTTGGAGGTGGAGGACGGGGTGGCTGAACCGGCGAGACGACGAGATCGACGACGGATCCTCATCCGGTACGGTGGATGAGGGACGTCGAGGTGTTGCTGTGGACGACGTCGTCGGGGCAGAGGCTCCGGCTGGGTGGCGGATAGAGGAGGGTGTGGGGCTTCGCAGGTTTTCGTGGCCTCGGTGTATGAATTGGTGGGTGGATGGGATGGTAGGGGGAACCATGGCTTAGGGACGTGCTTGTCCGAAATGTGGGGTAAGTTATGAAAGTACCCCCACCGATTTGAGCTAGCTGGTTCTTTCGGTTCAGTGGTATCGCGGGCATTTTGCATGTTGGGATTTCACAGGAAGTGGGAGTTTTCGTGCGCGTTGTAATTTCGGGATAGCAAGGCGCGGGTTAAGATTGAGGGAGTTTTCGGAGCACAAGGAGACAAAGATATATCTTAAATATTTCGGGGTAACAAGGCGCGGGTTGAAGAGGCGGGAGTTTCGCAGCACGATAGACAGAGATGCTAGCTTGAAATTTTGGGATAACAAGGCGCGACTCGGAATTTCGGGAGAACAAGCCTAACGTGTACAAAAAAAGACAATTCGCACCTCATCACTAGAGAGAACCATGTCCCGTTTTACTATATTACTAGAAATGTATTCAAATGCAACAACAACAAAACTAGAAAAATTGGGACAACAAACATAACATGTACAGTACCAAATCAATTTGCACTTCCGTCAACAATAAAAAAACAATTCCTGTTGTCTAGCATATGGACTAAATTTGAGTACATTTTCCCTATTTGAATGGGGTTGTACTCGGGTTAGTTATACAACCATCTAAATATTATCTTCACAACACATGCATGAATATAGGAGTAGTAAATTCCTATATAAATACAAACTACATGTACATACAATCTCAAATTCAAATATATGTATCCATTTTATGTTGAATTCAAATCATAGTACACGTATGCTCCAGCTAGATGTTCGGAATCTAAACCATGTATCATACTACGTACAATGTGTTTAACATGCACAACACACATGCAAACACCATTTAGACTAGTAAGGTACACGTGCATTGCACGCATGACATTTGGCAACCAAAATATGAATACATACCACATTATAGCATGTAAGCTTTGAGTCATATATGCATGATGTAGATGTTTGTTTAATTCTTATAGTTCATCTCATTCAAAATCATCTAGTTTTTTTAAGAAAGCTAATGTATTTTAAGATTCATGGAATTTTGCGTTGTAAAGCATAAAGTAAAAACAAATAATGGCAAATCATGTAGAAAAACATTTGGGCAATTATGATACGGAAGATTCTAGAACAAAGAAGAAATGCTTGTGTTTTGAGGTTGGTGCATTATGCTTAAGTCCAACCATGGAGTCTTCTAGATTGTATATGTGGCAAAATCTGGTGGAATGTAGATGATATCCAACGGCCAGTAGTGCTCGAATTTGCCATCTCTGCCCCGTCGGATTGGCTTCATCCAACGACCATCTTTCAAAGTTAAAGTTATTCGTACACTATATAAAAAATATAAAATATAATTTATAGGGGTATCTGTATTGTCGGATTTCGGGTTCCGGCAGACCCTCAAGGTTCGAACTCTGGGGTCCACGCGGAGATCACACCCCCTGCCTACCCATGTCTCGTCGCCTCGCAAGGATCTAAACTACACGAAGAACAACACAGAGGACACGAGATTTATACTGGTTCAGGCCACCATTGTGGTGTAATACCCTACTCCAGTGTGTGGTGTGGTGGATTGCCTCTGGGGCCGATGATGAATAGTACAAGGGAAGAACAGCCTCGCGAGGGTCTGTTCTTGGCTGGTGCGATGAACTGCTAGGGGAGTTCAGTCGCCTCTCTCTCTCTGTATCAAATGCCTCCAGTCTCTTCTGTCTCCAGATGCGGATCCCTCTACCCTGTCGGTGGCTAGTCCTATTTATAGGCGGAGGCCCTGGGCCTCTTTCCAAATATTGAGCGGGAAGGGCGCCAACATTTGGCCATTTTGAAGGGGAACATCTAGTACACTTATCCTAACTAAAGTTGGTCCTCGCCTGCCAAAGACCATGACGAGGACGCCGGCTGGGGCGCCATGATGACCTCCATCCTGCCGTCCTGCTGGTCTTGGTCTTGTTGCACCGAAATGGTTGCCTTTGCTTGATATTCTCGCCTGCACTTGCCCCCTTTGTACCAAAGAGGAAACAAGGACTCTGCGCGGGCCGGCGCCCGCTTGGCGCCCGCCTGGCCTTGGTCGTCATGGCTTGCATCATGAGCACCTCGCAAGGTACCCTGCCTTGATCTCTCCGCCTCCTCGCGAGCCAGCCTGACGAGGCCATGCCCGAGGAAGCCTCCTGTCATCCGCCCCGCGAGGCTTGGCCCCTCGCGAGGGTCTTGAGCATGTGTTGATGAAGATGGGCCGTACTGGGACACTCCTGGAGCCACACTGCAGGCTGCAGGCAGGCAAGTCTGGGTACCCCCGTTCCCAGAACACCGACAGTAGCCCCCGGGCCCAAGGCGTGCTTGGACTTGGCTTAGCAGAGAAGCGAAGGGGCAAGTGTGAAGCGTCGCGTGCCCCAATAGCTTGCGGCCTTGGGCGCCGCGTGGCAGTTGATTGGACGTGGGCGTCCCTGTTCCCCCACGCCTCCTTATTTTGCGCCCAGCTAGGCGGACCCGCGGTTGCACACAGTCACCCCTCTTCTCGCTGCTCGCGCGCCTTCTGCTCTTCCTTCTCTCGAGCTCCAGCCTCCGCTTCCAATCCAATCTCGAATCCTCCCCCTTCCTGTCGCCATGGCTCCAACAAAGAAGGGGAAAGGGCAAAAGTCTGTGACCTCACCCCGCCCATCACCGTCGATGGCTCCTGCTGTTGACCGGTCGATCATACTCAACAGGGAAGGCTTGGACAAGGTCAGTTCTGCCCTTGCCACCATCTTCAACGAGTGCAGGAGGACGACGGTCTGGCCCGCGACTCACTTCTCTATAGACAGAATAGTCACCGAGGTCCGGTACTCCGCCGACGCCCTATGGGCGGGACTGGTTCCCCCCTTTTCTGATTTCTTCAACGCCGTACTTTCCCATTACCAGATCCTCATGATGCATTTGGGTCCCGAATCTATTACTCTTCTTGCCGTTTTCGCTTTTGTTTGCGAGGCGATGATGGGCATTCCTCCTTCGGTTGCCTTGCTGCACCACTTCTTCTCCTTGCGCCTCAGCGACCCCACCCAATGCTCGGGGTGCGTGAGCTTCCTTGCCGCACCAGAAACAGCGGCTTCGGGAATTGATTTCAGCCTTCCTCCGGCTGCGACTGGTTTCCGAGAGTGCTGGCTGCACGTGGATGTCGGAGTACCCAGCCCCCTGCTCTCAGAGCCCACCTTGCCCGCTATCCCCAATTCGGGCTGGGGCCAGGAGACGCTCATGAGCTCCCGGCTCGTCTTCGTCTGGCATTGCTTTGCGAACCTGAGGGCGCTCGGTGTGATGGTGCCCAAGGTGGTGAAGGAGTTCCTCCTGTGCCGCATTGCCCCTCTCCAGCGTCATTGCCGACGAATGTGGGCCTTCGGGGGGCGTGAAGACCGCATGAGGCTCCAAGAGGAAGATCTGACCCCTAAAGTGCTAAGGAAGGTTCTCATGATCCTGACTGGGGACCCTTCCCCTGGCAGCATCCGGCAAGGGGGCGCCCTGGCAGCATCCTTTGCTCAAACAGGGCTGATTTTGTGAAGCAGATGCCCAGCTTCGATGAATGGGGGCTGCGCCCCACAGGCCTCAGGGGACCTCGCGAGAACCCAGTCGTGGTGGTTGCCCTTTCGGCTGCCCACGATGGTCCCTCCTGAGGCGGGAGGCAAGGGCCGCCGGGGGCTAAGGGGGACACTGTCGGGACAATGACGCCACGCGGAACCCCTGAGGCGGCAGCTCCTGAGGTCTGCCCTGTGGCGGCTGAAGGTATTGAGCCGTGGCCCGCGGGCAGAGGCCCCTGAGGCCACGGCCACCCTTCATGGTGCGGCATCCGGCAGCAGGTGCCAGGGCGATGCCCCCGACGTTGGTCACATTAGCGCTTCTTCCTCGTCGCAGACTGACCCTTGCACCGAGCTCCTGGGCCGCTTCCGTGTGGACTTGAAGGCTCTCCGAAAGAGAAGGGAGGCATTGGGTGATGATTACCCTTGCCGCCTATTGAAGCGCATGAAGTACTTTGCCACTGATGAGTAAGCCTTCCCCTTTCTCAGTCCCTTACATTCCTGCTACTTCAGCTGATCATTGCCTTGCAGGGCCCTTCCCGCCGAGCTCACGGAGATGGCTGAGGATCCATCCCTCCAGGCCTCGCCCTCTCCACCGTCCCCAGGCGCCCCGGGCTCAAGCACTACCCTTGTGTTGAGGTCCGTTGGAGAGGTGAGCCATCCTGTGAAGCGTCATGATTCTGCGCACCTCACGACCATCCTTCGCGAGCCCTCCCAGGGCATAGCCAGCCTGCCCAGTGCTCTTCGATTGGTCGTGGAAGATGACTGGCTGAGGTCGGTCTTGCGTTCTTCCTTGGGGGACGAACCGGCTCTGGGCCATGCTTCCGGCCATCGCGAGGGCGCCAGCCCCCAGCCGCCTGCCTAGAGGCGGAGTGCTGGTCCGTGGCCCTCTGCGCGTGCCTGGGACGGAGGATGACGCGGAAGACTTGCTCGAGCGTGCTCGGGAGCACCGCGCCCTCCGCCAAGTGTTCCTCCAGAGGGCGGCTGACGCAGTGAGCCAGCTTGGTGTAGAGCTTGCTGACGAGGACGCGCGCCTTGTGGTCGAGGGCCTGCGCCTAGCTGAGGAGAGGCGCAAGCTGAAGGTGGATGTTGCCCTTGCGTGCCATCAGTGTGACCTCGATAATGAGGAAGCCGAGGTGTCGCTGGCGGCTTCTCGGGAGGCCTGCTCCCGGGCCGTCGAGGAGGCTCAGGAGGTTAACCAGCGGCGCAAGGCCGCAGAAGAGCGGGTGTGAGAGCTCCGGGCCTAGAGTAGCTCCCTGGAGCAACAGGTGGAGTTGCGCGAGGCGGCCCTTGCGTCGATCAAGGGGGGCTCGGTCGACCTGGCAGAGCTTCAGAGATGTGAGGAGGCACTGACGCTAGAGGCCACCGAGCGCACCCTGGACTTCGAGCGATTGGAGAGGAGGGAGCGCCTGGTGGCGCAGGCGGAGGATGACGTTGCCGCGAGGGAAGCCCGAGCCTTAGAAGAGGTTGATCGCCGGGTGGCGGCGGCCCGCTTGGACCTCGAGCGCGAGTTCGAGGAGAGGCTGGAGTTAATCAAGGTCGAAGAAGAGGGCAGGACCGCCGCCTTGAAGGCCAAGATGGATGAAGTGACGCAACGTGCGGACGCTGCCGGGGCCGCCCTTGGCGCGGCACAGGCGGAACTGGCTTCCTCCCGTGCCGAGGCGCTTCTTCTCCATCAAAGGGTGGACGCGGCTGAGGCCGTCGCGCGGCGGAGCGAGGACGAGATACGCCAGCGGCAGACCCTAGAGCACATGCATGGCCCTATGCTCTGCGCGCTTCGGGAAAGAGCTAACACAGCCTTGGGCAACATCTGTGAGGCAGCAGTTGGGGAGCCTCATGAGGTTAACTATGCTGGTAACCTTCAGTTATTCACAAACATGGTGACGCAGCTAGAGACTCGGTCGGGCAGAGCCGACAGGTTGGTGGAGGAGAGGAGCCGTGCCCTGCTTGGGCGGGCTTTTTCTCGTGCCTTCAGTCATCTTCAGAACATGGACCCCCACTTTGACTTCGATGCCGCCATCGCACCGGTGCCCCTGGCCATCCGGGGCAACCTGGCACATTGGGTGGAAGACAACATGGACGCCCTTGTTAGGGCCTTCACCGCTGATGACGACGGTGTGGTCGTGGTGGCTGATGAGGGCGGCATGGTGAACGGCCCAGGTTCTGGTGACGGTGACGTAGAAGGTGATGGCGAGGCCAGTGATGCTAGTGACGACTCTGGAGGTACCTCTTGCATTGGGGGATTTATCCGATTGACCGCATGCTGTTCCTGCTTTTACCCTGCGCGGAGAGATCTCGGGCTTGGCCCAGAAGGTTGTAAGAGCATTTTGGGAGGGGGAGCCCCTCGTGTAAAAACTTGCAGTTAGCGTATTTGTAGACATGATATCACCCGTGTGCCTGCGCTAGGCGGCTGGTTTTGTGGCGAGTCGACTGGCTTGTTTACCTTTGACCCGCATGGGCCCTGAGCTAGCCTGCGGAGGGCCGTGGTGTCCTGAGTGCCTCCTGATCGAGCCTATTGAACCTGCTAGGAGAACCTCCTGAGAGGGTGTGGCGATGGCAGTCTAGGCTGCACGCATGCTGGGCCTGGCCCGGCTCGCGAGGGGCTCACGAGGGGAGGCGGCTGAGGCTGGATGGACGTAAGGCGGTAACCAGAACGTGAGAAATTGCTCGAACGAGACTAAACACCCCTTCCCCGAACACACGCAAGTCTCAAGCTCAAATCCAACTTAAATCCGAACGGGGAAAAACAACAACCAAAGGAAAGGCAAAATAGCAGAAAGGCCACGTCCGGCACCTAGTCTAGTCTTCGACATCTTCTCACCAGCGCGGAGCTAAGTGCTGCCACTGGGCGTGGGCATGGGCTCCTGAGGCCCGAGGGCGGCTCTCCGGAGACTCCGGGGCATGTACAACCCCACTCATTATTACATGAGAGTGTCACGGGGCGGCGAGCTTCATAGGCACTAGGCCTTCTTCACAGGTACTGACCTTGCTTCATATCGCCAGACGAGGGCCCCACCTTGCGCCACACTCTATCGCCATCGATGACGGCTGGAGACCGAGGATGCCACCGATGGGATAGAGCGGTCGCTAGCGGTTCCCCCGACGACCACGGGTCCTCTGCCGGGAGTAGGCCCTGAGGCACCTCCCCGGCAGAAGGCCTACCTCCTGAGGATGCCTTGCTCCGAGCGTCGCGGGGGCTAGTCAGGATCTCGGCCCCCTCCTGCAGCCCCCGGTGCCCTCCTCCTGAGGGGTAGGAAGCTGATGGATTGGAGCGGCCATCTGGCGCGACGACCTGTACCTCCTGCGATCCATGGTTAGCATATGCATGTTCCTGAGGGATTAGCGGTACCCGATAGTCGCTGCCTCCAATGCGGTCGACGAGGCCTTCCCTGGGCTCCTAAAAGAGTTCGGCTTCGTGTGTCTCCTCCCCCCAGCCTGGGCAAAGGAACAAGCCATGGTCTTCCTCCTGCGCATGTCCTTGATCCACCATGTGGGGCACATACGCTTCCGGGGCCGCCGCCCCAAATGCCTCGCTGTAGTGCCCCGTGTGCCACGCAGTCCCGCTCGGGGTGCCCACCTAGGAGTGGTAGCGCGGTGGCCCACTGGGACCGTGGACTGCAGTGGATCCCCCTTCGTTGGCCGGAGGCGGAGGCGGCACTAGCGGCAGCCAGGCGCCGACGGCCAGGGTGGTGTTGGAGTGGCCCTGGAATCCGCTCGGAGCTGTGCGGGTGCATGTGGGGCCTCCGTGCGGTCCTCCTTGGGCCTGAGGCGGTGGCTGGGCGCCGAAGGGGTGAGCCCCCGAGGCGGTGGAGCCCAGGACCTCCACCACCCACTCCAGGAGCACGTCGCGGCCGCCCTCTACCAACCTGCATCGCAGTAGCTCTCGGGCCACAGTGAGTGCGGCCCTTGAGTTTGCCTGCTCCCGCCGGGTGTACGGCGCCGTGGCCGCGGCGTGGCTTGAGGCCCTTGCTACCGACCACACCTGCCGCGGCGTGAGAGCTGGTGCCGCCTGGCCGCATCGCCCGTGGCCCGCAGCGCCCTGCGGACCGCGGGCTGCCTGGGGCACAGGGTTGAGGTCGCCCTGGGCAAGCGGCTGTGCATGGGCGGGCCAGGCTGCCCAGCGATCGGGATTGCCCATTGGGTCGCCGGACATGATGATGATGATGCAACGGGCGGCGAAACACGAGGTGACGGAAGGCGCATTCCGGTGCACCCCTACCTGGCGCGCCAAATGTCGGATTTCGGGTTCCGGTAGACCCTCAAGGTTCGAACTCTAGGGTGCACACAGAGATCACACCCCCTGCCTACCCATGTCTCGTCGCCTCGCAAGGATCTAAACTACACGAAGAACAACACAGAGGACACGAGATTTATACTGGTTCAGGCCACCATTATGGTGTAATACCCTACTCCAGTGTGTGGTGTGGTGGATTGCCTCTGGGGCTGATGTTGAATAGTACAAGGGAAGAACAGCCTCGCGAGGGTCTGTTCTTGGCTGGTGCGATGAACTGCTAGGGGAGTTCAGTCGCCTCTCTCTCTCTGTATCAAATGCCTCCAGTATCTTCTGTCTCCAGATGCGGATCCCTCTACCCTGTGGGTGGCTAGTCCTATTTATAGGCGGAGGCCCTAGGCCTCTTCCCAAATATTGAGCGGGAAGGGCGCCAACAATTGGCCATTTTGAAGGGGAACATCTAGTACACTTATCATGACTAAAGTTGGTCCTTGCCTGCCAAAGAGCCTAACGATGACGCCGACTTGGGCTCCACGATGACCTCCATCCTGCCGTCCTGCTGGTCTTGGTCTTGTTGCACCGAAATGGTTGCTTTGCTTGATACTCTCGCCTGCGCTTGCCCCCTTTGCACCAAAGAGGAAACAAGGACTTTCCGTAGGCCGGCGCCCGCCTGGCGCCCGCCTGGCCTTGGTCGTCATGGCTTGCGTCATGAGCACCTCGCGAGGTACCCTGCCTTGATCTCTCCGCCTTGTCGCGAGCCAGCCTGACGAGGCCGTGCCCGAGGAAGCCTCCCGTCGTCCGCCCCGCGAGGCTTGGCCCCTCGCAAGGGTCTTGAGCACGTGTTGATGAAGATGGGTCGTAGTGGGCCATTCCTGGAGCCATGCTGCAGGCCGCAGGCAGGCAAGTCTGGGTACCCCCGTTCCTAGAACGCCGACATCTACTCTTATAAAAATAGAGTTGGTGATGATGGTGTGCCTGCCATCCTGCAATATAGGTCGTCCAATTTATATCTGACGGATAGGAAGGAAACTATGGCAATTTTGCATAAAGATACCCACACCCCTCTCCACATTTGCAAATAAGGCCTTCTCGTGTTCATCCTTTTCTCCCACAACATAAACTACTCATACAAATGTGTCTTGATTTTCCGTGCAACGCATGGGCATCTTGCTAGTAGATATAGATATGTGATGCGAAAGCCACCCATCATCTCCAATTAGAATAGTGAGTCCATGCACGGATGCAATGTGGCCAAACGATGTCTGCCACCGGTATCTCAAATTCAAATCAGCCTGACCTTGTTCAATGTGTATAAAGTATAACATGTTCGTTTCCAAACCACACCGCGCATATCTCAGTTATATTCATGCATGTATGGGTTTCAAACATCATGATCTCTTATTCAAATATTTGAATTCAACTTTACATTGATTATGACAACACCTAGTCTTTTACACCCACACAGTCGTCTTCTCTTTATAATTGTACCACTAGCTTTCTCTCATGCATGCATGCACACACACTACCACGCGGCATTATCCCTCGCACACATGCAATCTTTTTCTTTAGGTCGGTGTCCCATGCATGCACACACACACACCTCCCCGGCCCTCTTCATCATATTGGGCATTCTTTATCTCTCACGTGCATGCACAACGATCGATGTTCCTCTATGTGTGTGTATATATAGCTAGGTCTTTCCCAGTTTTCCCCACAAACCGATCAATCTATATATCTAGTGAGGGCTCACCCTCTTTCCGACGTACACATCAATCAATCTATACCTCTCTATATAGGATTACATAGCTAATACACCCACATTAATTATATATCCAACATCCCCCTATCATAATCCATGCCTTCCGCATCATCTCTCAGGCGCGCGCACAGTGGCGAGGACATGGGCAGCAAGGGCCCTGCCCTCCCCCTAACATCACTATATATTGAGGCTAACATGAATGTGATCAATAGATCAATTGCTGGTAAAATGGTTTAAGTTGATGAATTGGCCCTCCTCGTAAAGGATTAGCAATGCTTGGCCCCCTAGCTCATTTATTTTTCATGGCTCCGCCACTACGTGCAACAGCTCACATTCTCGCCCCCTCTCTTTGAATATCGATCTGGCACTTGTGCACGCCTTCATAGTCTCCCTCCACTTGGCCCTTGGCACCATCTTCTAGCCCCCACCGGATTTTGCCACATGTACAATCTAGCAGACTCCATGGTTGAACTTAAGCATAATGCACAAACCTCAAAACACAAGTGCTTCTCCCTTGTTCTAGAATCTTCCGTATCATAACTACCAAAACTTTTTTTCTAGTTGAATTGCCATTATTTGTTTTTACTTTATGCTTTACAATGCACAATTCCATGAATCATAAAATAGATTAACTTTTTTATAAAAACTAATTGATTTTTAATGAGATGAACTATAAGAATTAAATGAACATCTACATCATGCAGATATGACTCAAAGCTTACATGCTATAGTGTGGTATTTAGGGGATGTTTGGTTTCTAGCCACACTTTGGGGCTATTTGGTTTGTAACTACTTTGCCAAAGATTGCTACACCTAAGGTTAGGCAAGTTTGTGAGTGTTTGGTTCAAGCCACACCTTAGGCAAGCCACACTTGGGCCCACATGGCATACACACAGAAAGTGTGGCAAGATTACCCTAGGCTTGCCAACTTGTGGCTCTCATTTTTGTATGTATGCCATGTGGGCCACAAGTTGGCTAGCCTAAGGGAATCTTGCCACACTTATTGTCTATATGCCATGTGGGCCCAAGTCTGGCTTGCCTAAGGTGTGGCTTGAACCAACAATACAAAAAAAGACGCATCCGTGACATTTTGGGCCGAACTAATTTTTTTCTGTCATACTTATGACACTTCTATGACGATAATTGTGACAAAACCTGGTATCATCATAGATGTGGCGGGATCCTACTTCTATGCCAAAAAATCATGACAGAAATGGGCTTTTCGTCCTGGGCGGCCCGGAGACGCAGCTGCATGACATTCTTTGGGCCATCCATGACGGAAAAAACCATGGTAGAAGCGAGGGCGAGGAAAAATTCGAGGAGTTTCCGGTTATGGTGGGTGGTCGGGGGCTGAGCGATGCGCGTTTCTCTTGTACACGTATGCGCATGTGTGCGAGGCGTTGGCTCTAACTGAACCCGAGCGAGGCATTGGGCTCTAACTGAACCTGAGCGATTGCACTGCAGGCTACGCGTTACTGAACCCAAGCGATCGATCGATGGCTATTAACTGAACTCGATCGAGCGATTCCATTGCTACTGCTGCTAACTGAAGCCGATTGATGCTGCCTCTCTGGATGAACAGTGATCGTTGCGGGGGGGGGGGGGTTGGATGAATAGTGAGCGGTGGGGGTGAATCAACAGGACCCCGTGCCATTGCCTCTGGATGAACAGGACGATCCCGTGGAGGGCTGGATGAATAGTAGACGGTGAAGGGGTGCCCATGGAGGGGTGGTTGAACAGTAGTCGGTGGAGTAGCGCGCGGTGGAGGCTGGATGAACAGGAGCCCGTGGAGGCTGGAGGAGGTCGACGGTAGCCCGTGGAGGCTGGAGGAGGTTGATGGTGGAGATGAAAAGTATCCCGTGGAGTCCTGTTTTGCGGTACACCACACCCCTCCCGATGAACAGGACCCCCGTTTCGATCATAGCCCTCCAACACAAGTCCGTATTGTCCGTTTTGCGGTACGCCACACCCCTCCTCATCAATAGGACCCCCGTTTCGGCCGTAGGAGGTCCGTTTCCTCCGGTTTGCGGTACGCCAGACCCCTCTCGATGAACAGGATCCCGTTTTGAAAGTGGCCGGTCGAACACAAGGCAGTTTCCTCCGTTCTGCGGTACGCCAGGCCTCATTTCCATTGCATGTTCCGTCCAAGCCATCCCGATGAACACGGCGACACATTCTGTTCCGACCCAGCCGGTTGGCTCCCCATGAACACGACGACGACGCTGTTTTCCGTTCCGATCCAGCCATGCATACGAGCCCTGGCCGTACGTATGTGCGAGTAGGCATTCGAGACCCCGCCCGTATGTACACATATGTGGCCGTATTTTCTTTCTTGCACACTGGCCGATGTACGTACGTGTACATGCTACGTGCGCGCCTCTACTATGACACGTAGGCGCCTCTACTATGACACGTGCGCGCCTCTACTATGACACGTGCGTGCCTCTACATCCACCAGTATGTACGTACACGTTCGCGACCAGAATGACAACGCTACATACGCTTCGACCAGTTGGGTCCCGATTGTCAGGCACTTCCTTGCGTGCGAAGATGTAGCTGGTGAGTCCCAGCAGTCAGGGGGGCAAATTGTTTTTTTTGGACGCACTTCCTTGCGTGCGAAGATGTAGCTGGTGGGTCCCGACAGTCAGGGGGCGATTCGTTTTTCTTGCTCGGACGCACTTCCTTGCGTGCGAAGATGTAGCTGGTGGGTCCCAGCAGTCAGGGGGGCAAATCATTTTTTTTGCCCAGACGCACTTCCTTGCGTGCGAAGGTGTAGCTGGTGGGTCCCAGCAGTCAGGGGGAAACATTTTTTGCAAAATACGGTGGCCCGTCCGATGGGTCCCTACTATCATGTGGAGGAATAATTATTTTGCACATAATAAGGAGGCACTTGCGGCCGCCGTGGACATAGCTGTCAGCCTCTCCACGTACAGTACTCTTCCAATGGAAGTCGTTCCTTGACCACGTTGACCATGCCACGCGGAGAGCACCACGGCGGTGGACGACGGAGAGGCCTAGGAAGGGGACAACGCGGAGCTAGGGAAGACGCGGCAGTGGAAGCCCGCGTGGAGAGGAGTACGAGGGTTCACTGGTTCGGCTGCGATGTGAGGCTGCCGTCGCTGCGGGGCCTGGCCAACGGTGGGAATAGTAGGGGCGGTGAGGCCTCCACGGCAGCATAGCCGGCCACGGGAGGCAGGAACATGTGGCATGACCGACGCTGCTTTGGGCGGCTGGAGCAAGAAGACCAGAGGTTGAAGATGCACTATGGCCGTTGGATGGACATCGTATGGTTACTGGAGCTAGAATCGTTCATATTGACTAAGTTGACGAAGCCCTCCGTCCCCGTCAACTTAGTAGGCTCACAAGTCAGCCTCCCACCAAGGTGGGTCTCAGCTAGCCAGGGGATTATTCATTTTTTTGTGCATAATAAGGAGGCACTTCCGGTGGGTCCGAGCTGACAGCAGGGGGAACGTTTTTTTTGCAAAATACGGTGGCCCGTCCGGTGGGTCCCAGCAGTCAGGGGGAAACGTTTTTTCGCAAAATACTGGTGGCCCGTCCGGTGGGTCCCTGCTGTCAGGTGGAGGAATAATTATTTTTCACGTAATAAGGAGGCACTTCCTTGTGGCTGTCGTGGACCCAGCTGTCAGCCTCTCCACGTACAGTACTCTTCTGATGGAAGTCGGTCGTTGGCCACATTGACCACGCCGCGCCAAGAGCACCATGGCGGTGGACGACGGCGAGGCCTAGGAAGGGGACGACGCGGAGCCGGGGAAGACGCGACAGTGGATGCCCATGTGGAGAGGAGTACGAGCGTTCACTGGTTCGCCTGCGGTGTGAGGCTGCCGTCGCCGCAGAATAACAGGGTGTGTGGGTGAGTGGAGGAATGGCCTGGCCAGTGGTGGGAGTAGTATGGGGCGGTGAAGCCTCCGCGGTAGCACAGCCGGACACGGGAGGTAGGAGCAGGCGGCACGACCGGCGCTGCTTTGGGCGGCTGGAGCAAGAATACCAGAGGTTGAAGAAGCACTATAGCTGTTGGATGGACATCATATGGCCACTGGAGTATTAACTAAGTTGACAAAGCCCTCCATCCCCGCCAACTTAGTAGGCCCACAAGTCAGGCCAATAATACGATGGGTCCCAGCTAGCAGGGGTATTCATTTTTTTGGGCGTAATAAGCAGGCACTTCCTTGCGTGCGAAGATATAGCTGGTGGGTCCGACCTGTCAGCGGGGGGAACGTTTTTTTCGCGAAATACAGAGGCCCTTCCTATGGGTCCTAGCTGTCAGGTGGAGGAATCATTATTTTGCGCGTAATAAGGAGGCATTTCCTTGCGTTCGGCCATGGACCCAACTGTTAGCCTCTCCATGTACAGTCCACTTGCGATGGATGTCGTTCATTGACCATGTTGACCAGGCCGCGCCGAGAGCACCAGGGCGGTGGACGACGGCGAGGCCTAGGAAGGGAACAACACGGAGCCAGGGAATACTCGGTAGTTGTTTCCCACACGGAGGAGTACGAGGGTTGACTGGTTCGTCTGACATCCCTGGAGAATAACAGCATGTGTGGGTGAGTAGAGGGATGGCTAGGCCAGCGATGGGAGTACGGTGGGGCCGTGAGGCCTGCGCGGCAGCATAGCTGGCCGTGGGAGGAGGGAGTAGGCAGTGCGCTTGTTTGAGCGGCTGGAGCATGAAGAGCAGAGATGAAGAAGCACGACAGCCGTTGGATGGATATCCAACAGTCACTGCTCTCGTATATTGACTAAGTTGACAGGGCGTTGCATGTGCATCAACCTTCTTTTTACGAAAGAATACACGTCAACTTGTAGTAGGCGCACAAGTCAGCCTCAAATCTGTGGAAAATAGCATCGAACCCATCTGCCATTATTTCTAATAATGTACAACCCATTTGCTAATTCTTAAGAATTTTTTTGGAGCCCATCTTCTTTTTGTTAGCATTACACCCCATATGGTGGCCACGGTTAAAAAGTACACAAAATTTTGCATATTTCGGTGCGGTCAACTATTTTTAATCCAGAAATATCGATTCACATTCAAACTATTTTGAAAAATAATTTATATAAATATAAAATCCAATTAATTGTCCACGCATAAAATCAATGGAATTTAAAATCTTGTAATGAAAAAAAAATTGAAACTAATTCCCGGTTTGATGTGTTTTAAAAATGTACAACCCATTTCTGGGCAGACCGAAAGAAACTCTCCTCGTCTTAAAAGATTTGCAGCTCAGCTGGGCCGATAAAGCAAGTAGGCCTTGTTTGGGTATTTCTTTAAAAAAAATAGAACTCGGCTAGCCATTTTTAGCAAGAAAAAAACACAACTGGGCTCATGATGTGGTAAACATAAATAAAACCCTGGAAAGACGGGCCACAACCCCTGCACAACCCCGTTGTTACCCTGATCCGTCGCTAAAACTAGTATAAATAACAACTGCTTGTTCCTCAAAAAAACTGCGCGACCCTGGGTCCCTGGTGTCAGACGCTCGTAGTGTAATTCTCTCGTTTATTGACTACGTTGACAATGGTGTGAGTCCCAGATGTCCAACCATTAGGAGGAACCATATTTTTGGGCTTGTAATATAGAGGCACTTGTTTGCGTACTGCCATGACGCTGGTGGGTCCCTACTATCATCCTCTCCATGTACAGTCATCTCCTTGTTCCTCTCGGTTGCTGACAACGTTGACAACGCAAAAGGGCGATGCACCATGCACGGCGAGTGAACCAAGGCCGCAAGGCGGAGGACGACGGCGAGGCCTCGGACGGAACGAACAGGAGCCGTGGAAGATGCGCCAGTCCAGTCGCAGGCGGAGGGGAGTACGAGTGCTGACTGGTTTGGGCGCGGGTGCGTGTTGGGGCTGACATCGCCGGAGAATAACAGGACGAGTGGGGGAATAGAGGGAGGGACTGGCCAACGTTGGAGGGTACGTATGGTAGGGCGGCGGAGGCGCAGCCAGCCATGGGAGGCGGGAGCAGGCGGAGCCGACGGGGTGGTTTGGTTTGGGCAGCTGGAGGAAGAAGAAGACAAGAGATAGAAGATACACGACAGATGTTGGATGTCAATCCAACAGCTAGTAGGCAGAATCGTTTGTTGACTGGCTAGTAAGTCGACACTACCTTGGATAGGCTATTTCCTCACGGGTCCCAAATATCAGAATGCAAATCTGTCACGGTCATGCAGCCATTCCTATGAAAATTTACAGCCCATTTGATGTGCTAGTTCGAAATAAGTTTGTGGCTACTGGTGGGGGCTAATCACTTGGCTTCTGTAATGCACGGTGAGCTCAAGCAGCCGGCGAGAGTGATGTTATTTCCCTTGATTGGGATTTGTTACAATATTTCACTCTAAATTAAATGAATGGCAAGCCATTTTCCGTGTTTCAAAGAAAATATGACAGTCACAGCCGAGTTGAAAAGCGCAGGAACATGTAACTCTAGCTTACAAACTGGACAAAAGCACGAGGGTTAATTGTTCATCAGGTTTACAAAAAACCCAGGTTGAAAAGGGCAACAACATCTAACTCCAGCACTGTTTTCGGTAGTCACAGTCAAATGGATCGGTCAGGTTCATACAATGAACATCCTGGGTCGTAAAATTTACTGGATTATGACCACACTATGTTGTAAATAGAAGCCCGTCACATTCAGAAGCTCTTTTGCCCACCTGAAACTCCTTTTTTGCTCTTCGACATACCCATCCATCAAAACCATGCTGCTGATAAACTTAAATCTGATGGACAATAGTAACCTCGCATTCAGCAGGAAGAATGTGACAAATCTAGTGTTTGCATGGTTGGCTACATGTTGTTCTAGCGTTATTGTCTTCAATCGAATCTCATGAGAAGTGAGAAAATCCCGATGCTTACGAATCCACGGATTGGTTATAACCTTCTTACCCCGTCCTGTTACCTAAATAGACATGAAGATTGAAAACTGTTAAGGTCTAAAAGAAGAGTGTCGGAAGAGCAACAACTGAACGGTTAATTCTAGTACACTATATGTAGGCTTCCAATGTGCGTGAAATTATCACCTTTATATACAACTTCTCCAGACATGGAAAGCATTGCAGCAAGCCAATAATCTTGTTCAGATCAAAACTATTCATTTGGATATATAAGATCTTGACAGAATCCAGCACCATTGAGAGGCCATCCATGGAGAAACTCTTCATTGAGCATAGAACATAATATTAGTACAAAATGTGTACTCCAAGATGATATATAACTTATGCATAGAAATTTAAAATGCAGCTTATGGTTACAAGTGTAGATGATAATATAAAGTACCTGAAGAACTGTGGAGCCAAACACCATATTGAAATGAGCACAGAGATCATGTATTACACCCAAGGTCTCTAGTTTAGGCACAGAGAGGACGGTTATTTGCAACGGTGAATAACTAGAATCAAGGATCAACCTTTGAAGTGAAGGGGCATCTTGGATGATGAGCTGCCTCCCGTCAAAAGAAATTCCAATTCTTACAAGGTTAGGCGACTTTATTTGGAGACAACCAAATCTAACTGTGAAAACAAGCACCAAGCACTCCAGGGCAGGGTAACTGGAGTGGATGATGCTGTGCAATGAGGCCTCCGATATATGAACCCGCACAAGTGAAAGTTTCTTGAGAAATGGGAGTCGAAGGTTTAGTACCAGATTATCTTGTAGGTAGCACAACGCAAAGGTGGCGGTGTGGAGAGAGGAGGAAAACCGCGAGATGGACATCAGTGCTGAGGGAACAAGTTCATGGCGTTTGGTATGTAGTATGTGATTTCCATGGGAATAGTAGAACTCAAGTAGTTGTAGTTCTGTGAATTCAGGGGATTTCAGCCAGGCGTCCACCGTGCAGGGCATGGTATGCTTGCTCAGGTAGCATGACGGGATGCAGAGGCTTCGAACGGAGCCCTGGTGGGAAGAGATGATGGCTCTGGGGATTTCAAAATCATTGAAGAGAGATAGCTAACGACAGTCGATATTAAGGGGCACGGCGCGCCATAGAGGGCGCCACCGAATTGAGAGGACTTGGGTGCGGAAGCAATCCTTGGTGGGGAGAAGCGAGATGATCTCCTCAAGGACGGCGTCCGGGAGATCGCCGATGCGGTCCACCCAAGATTCTACGGGTTCCTGGGATCCGGTGGGGGCGGGGTCGCCGCTTCTCCCCGTGCTGCTAGGTGCGGGATCTACAACAGGCGTCGCCGCTGGCGGGAGCCTCATCTTATTGGCGCTGCGATCAGCCGACTCCATTTTCCTCGAGGGCGTCGCATCGCGCTCACGGATTTGAGCATAGTAACGAATGACAAGCCTAGTTGTAGTGCGTGTGAAGAAGAAGGGGAGCTGGGGGTTTTCTGTAGGACTGAGGAAGAAGGGGAGCTGGGGTTTTCTGTAGGAGTGAGGTAAGGAATTTGGGGGTACGTGTGGAGTGTCGGTGTCAAAACCGGTGGATCTTGGGTAGGGGTCCCGATCTGTGCGTCAAGGCTGATGGTAACAGGAAGCAAGGGACACAGATTTTTACCCAGGTTCGGGCCCTCTCGATGTAGGTAAAACCCTACTTCCTGCTTGATTAATATTGATGATATGGGTAGTGCAAGAGTAGATCTACCACGAGATCGTAGAGGCTAGACCCTAAGAGCTAGCCTATGATGGTATGATTGTAATTGTGATCGGTCTTCTAAGGACCAACCTCTCCGGTTTATATAGACACCGGAGAGGGCTAGGGTTTACATGGAGTCGGTTACAAGGAAGGAAATATAATATCCGGATCGCCAAGCTTGCCTTCCACGCAAAGGAGAGTCCCATCCGGACACGGGTCGAAGTCTTGAGTCTTGTATCTTCATGCTTCAATAGTCCGGACATTGTACACAGTCTGGCTGTCCGGATACCCCCTAATCCAGGACTCCCTCAGTAGCCCCTGAACCAGGCTTGAATGACGATGAGTCCGGCACGCAATATTGTCTTTGGCATTGCAAGGCGGGTTCCTTCTCCGAATACTCCAAAGTAATTATCGAACACATAGACCGTGTCCGGATCTGCAAAATGATCTTCACATACCACCATAGAGAGAATGATATTTCACAAATGCAATCTGTTGACAACTTTTTCTGATGACGTGACCTGTTATTACGGTCGGATCATTATTCGAACCGTTTTCCCACAACCAGCTACACCGCATATTGCGAGGCGGTTTCTTTGACACGTCTTGTCAAAGCAGAGATTGTGTCCCCATATCACGGGATTCTCATCAATACGGGTATGGGTAATCTCACCACGCATTAATCGTGGCGCTTGGGAAACAAGCGATTCTCAACGGGCAAGTGGGGAGGCGCTCCGCTCTCGGCTCCTCTATAAAGGGATAAGATTTCCCCATTTTCACCCACGCCTTCTTCCTCCTTTGCCCACTCTTGCCCCCTCGAGCTCCAGCACCCAAGCCCAAGTCTTCTCCGCATAGCTAAACACGTCCGGAGCAGGAGGCAAGTGGGTGGCCTCCACCGTCAAGGATAAGCACATCACAAATCTTCAGGCGGCCGGATATTTGGCCGCGGACATAGCGCACCGACTACAGGACGCCGGGCAGGTCATCCCGACCCCAGGACCCCACGAGAAGGTCGTATTCGTCGCCCACTTCGTCTATGGACTGGGATTTCCACTCCATCCCTTCGTCCGCGGGCTCATGTTCTACTACGGGATAGATTTCCATGATCTAGCCCCAAATTTCGTCCTCAACATCTTTGCGTTCATCGTCGTATGCGAGGCCTTCCTCCGCATCCGGCCTCACTTTGGCCTATGGCTGCAAACTTTCTACGTGAAGCCGAAGGTTGTAAGCGGCCAACAAGCAGAGTGCAGAGGGGCCATGGTGGGAAGAATGCCCAACATCACATGGCTCGACGGCTCCTTTGCGGAGACCGTAAAAGGATGGCAATCGGGGTGGTTCTACATCACCGAGCTGCATGACGCCAACTGGGCGGTGGCCCCCGAATTCATATCTGGAGCCCCTATGCGGCTTACCTCCTGGGAAAGGAAGGGCCTGTCCTGGGGCGACTCTACGGAGCTGACCGGACTCCAGACATGCATTAAAAGCATGAAGGACAAGAACATCAAGCTTGTCAACGTGATCCAGGTCATGCTCGTTCGCCGGATCATGCCCTGCCAGTAGCAGGCAGTCAATCTGTGGGAGTTCGTCCCGACCGGACACCAGATGCTCCGGAAGCTCTACGACATGACGCATAAAGGCACATGGAAGGTGCTTTTCAAGGCCTCTGAAGTACCTCCTCCCACATCCGAGGACCGCGGGCTTCACACCGCATGGGCCCCTAGTCCGATGAGTTCTCAGATTACCACCGGACCTGGTTCTTCCCAATATATTCATAGGAGAGCCTTAAGTAGTTATGCATATTTGTTTCGGGATTATGTGGAGACGGCGGAGCAGGTTTACTGTCCGGCTCCGCTGCCAGAAGGCCCTGCTGATGCTCTCCTGACGGAGATGCTGGTCCCGACACCGTACAAGGTGCCAGAGAAGAAGGCCGAGAAGAAGGCTACGGGGACCCAAATGGGTCTTCGGCGCAAGGTTGTGCCAGAAGCCTCGTCCGAAGACGACGAGGAGCACTCCTCCCATGAAGGGGAGGAAGAATAAGAAGAGGAAGACGCCCCATCCGGAAAGGATGAGGGGTCGGAGGAGGCGGACCAGGGGGGCGGAAAAGGCCCTCGGTGTAAGGCCATCATACACCTGTCGTCTGATGGCGACGAGACGGATTCCTCCTGCGGAGGCGGGAGGAACCAAGAAGAAACTCTACCTCCCCATACTGGGAAGGAGAGGAAAAGAAAAGCCGCCTCGGAGGGGGAGGCTGGGGTGTCCAAGAAGGGGAAGGTATCCCTTCCGGACTATTCTACCACGGCCGCTGACAGCGCGGAGGGGTGGCTGCCCAGGGGAAAGCCCCCAGTGCGATTGTAAGTGTCCGCATTCTATCATGGTTTCACTTCATAGTTTTTATACTTATAATGTCGAACATATATGCAGTCCGGCCAGGGATCACCCCGAGGTATCTTCCTCCAGATCCCTGAGCGATACGGAGATGAATTCACTTCCGACAGCCACTACTCCTCAACCCGCGGACGACAGAGAGGTGTTGTCCCAAAGGCTCCCAGAGCGGGGTGACGTGACTCTGGAGACGCCCCGAGGCGGGGTCCCAGACGTCGGACACGCGGTGTTCAAGATCCTCGCGGATCGTGTCGACGAGAGCAATGGCCAGTCGGGCTCTCAGCCAAACACCATTCTGGAACCTTCGATGGTTCCGGACTCAGGCGGCCGACCCCTTGTTAGGGAGGGAGAGCCATCTGTATCGAGGACTTCCATTGCGCATGAGGCGCCGGACTATCTGCTGGAAGCGCTTCGCGGTGCTTCCATGGATGAAGAGCACCGTACTCTCATGAGTACGGTGATTCGGAAGGTTTTGTACGCCAAAAGCAGACTAACCGAAGCTTGTACCATCCTCCTAATAGGCTTCGAGGTAAGTAATAAATATGTGCAAATTACCACCCGATAGGTAGTATCCCCTGATACTCTGTTTGGTGGTCGGAAAGGAAAGCCAAATGGAGGGTCAATTATAATCCGCAGGAGTCTAATAATAAGTATTGTTGTGAATAAGCAGGCTATGTTACTTGTTGCTGCTGCCCGTACTGCCGAGGTTGCCGAACTGAAGCGGGACCTAGAGCAGGGGCAGGGAAAGGTCGACCTCACGAAGAGGCAGCTCGAAGAGAACAAGGGTAAGTGATTCCCGCTCTTATGCATTTAAGGATAGGCAGAATTGTTGAGTTTAACACTTAAGTGTCGTGACTGTGTAACAGGGGTCACCGCCGAAGTGGCGTCCCTGAAGAAGGCGCTATCTAAGGCCGAAGACAAGGCGGCCCCGGAGTGTAACGAGCGCGAAAAGCAAAGTGCTAGGGTAGGTGAGGTACAACAAGAGCTCCAGGACCACGGCAAGAAATGCGAGTCTGTGGAGCATGATCTGAAGGCGAAAGAGGCCGGGCTTGCGAAGGCCCTTGTGAATTTAAAAGACGCTAAGGCCGAAGCTGAGAAAGCACAGCAGGAGATCCAGGAGGCCAAGAAGATAGCAGCGGGTAAGAAGTTCTTTATGAAAAGCAAACATGTGGAGGAGGCGTTTCTTTTACTTACTCGAATTCGGAGTTCTCCAGGGGCATTCACAGATCTGCCATGCAGCATATCAGACGCTGCAGAGTTCTACCGTGCCCAGGAGGGGAACTCAACGGAGAAGCTATTCTGGTCCCAGTATGCTGGGGCCGAACACCCGATGCCTCTGAGTGACCAACTGAAGCAGTTGGTCGAACTCTACAGGGCTGCCGAACTGTCTATGAAAGGTTTCATAGTCCGGGTGTGGCCTGGTGAGCTCATGCCCAGTAGCTACTTTGGCCTAATCAAGCGGATGGTGGATGCCTGCCCGTGGCTAGAGGTGATCAAGCGCTCCGTTTGTATCGAAGGTGCCCGCCGGGCCTTTGCCCGCGTCAAGGTGCATTGGGGCAAGCTGGATGCTGAGAAGCTGGTCAAGGACGGGCCGCCGGAGGGCAAGGCGCATCGTCATCCGGAAATGTACTATGATGGCATTATGAAGGGTGCTCGTCTCGTGGCTGATGAATGTACCAAGGACACTGTTTTTGAATGAATTCACTTCTGTCATGTTTGTAATTTAAGGGCGAAGTTACTTACGCTATGTAGCGCTTTTGTTATTTAAAATATTACCTTCTGTGCGGCTGTTTATAAAATCCTGAAAGTAGGCCAGTTGTCGGCTTCCGCCCCCACGTGACTAGTGCTGGGCTGTTCACGGAAAACATGGACACTCTTTATCCAAATGTTTGGTCCCTTAAGGAGGTGTCCGGCGTAGCGAATGAGGCAATGAGACTATGCGGCTTTATAACTTTCACTTAGCCATAGAAGTCTACAATTTGAAATTTCAGCGAAGCCCCTAGAATCCGGAAGGCAGAATTGGGGTGCTATATACGCCTAGATCAGACAAAGCCAATTTATCGCCTAAAGTGGAAAATCTTTAAGGATTTTAGTACCTCTCGAATAGAGACCAGCTCTCGCCACATCATGCCAGTCAGTTTTCGGTTTTCTCTACTGAGGTGATCGTCCGGAAGAACCGGGACACAATCGCAGTATTTCTCCCTGCGCTACCTTAGCCGATATAACGGAACGTAAGGAACCAAAACAAGGGAGTCGGGCTATCCCAACTGTAGACCCAAGACATGATTCGGAGCTGATGCATATAATGCTATAAGTTCGGGGTGCCGCACTGTTGAAAGTGTTCGGACTTTATTTGCCATATTATGGGGCGCCATGAGAAGCCCCTGGCAAACTCACCGTACCAAGGTGTACGGATGCAATACCAAATAAACATTTATAAAAGAAAAAATGCTCAAATAAGGATAATAAGCTAACGCTATATATAATCTCCCATTGACGAAAAATACGTTTAAGCGTATGTTTACAATGGATGCATAAAGCAGAGATAAAATAGGACTATTTGACATGTCCTATGCAAGGGCGGGATGTGTACGGATAGATAAAGCAGGTATAATGATCGTAAATAGATTCTACTTGGGTATTTCTTTCTGTGCACAAAGTCTGTTGCCTCCTTGGATGTCTCTCCCATATGAGTCCGGCAATTCGGCTCTTCTGAGGATGCTGCACTAACGCAGTGTCCTGAAATGTAAGAGGGAAAGAGTTTGAAGGTATTTGGCGGTTACCCACACTATTGACTGAGTCGTTGATGCGCCTCCGCCTATGCCCATGGTATCTTGAGTGCATAATTGTGTGCGCGTGGCACGAATGCTGCTTTGAAGGGGCTTGACCGGAGGCTGGACTGCTAATCATGCTCTTGGCGTTCCTGATGATCCTGTTGCAGGGTTCTCCGGACTCGCTTGACTGTGCTCGAAGTTGTCGCCGGATTGGTTTGTCGGAGTAGGACGCATTGTACTTCTGCTGCGAGGGCTGCCGTATGCTCTTCTATTCAAAGGGAGTGGTCAATATTTCCATTGACAGTGATGACCCCGCGCGGTCCTGGCATCTTGAGCTTGAGGTATGCATAATGTGGTACCGCATTGAATCTAGCGAATGCGGTTCGTCCAGGGAGTGCGTGGTAGCCACTGCGGAAAGGGACGATGTCGAAGATTAGCTCTTCGCTCCTGAAGTTATTCGGGGATCCGAAGACCACTTCCAGTGTTATGGAGCCTGTACAGCGGGCCTCTACTCCAGGAATTACACCTTTAAAGGTAGTTTTGGTGGGCTTGATCCTTGAAAGATCAATGCCCATCTTATGCACTGTGTCCTGATAAAGCAGGTTCAGGCTGTTGCCGCCGTCCATAAGGACACGCGTGAGGTGGAATCCGTCGATGATTGGGTCTAAGACCAATGCGGCTGAGCCGCCGTGACGGATGCTAGTAGGGTGATCCCTACGGTCAAAGGTCATCGGACAAGTTGACCATGGGGGCGACTGGCTCCATCGCATAGACGTCCCGTAGTGCCCGCTTCCGTTCCCGCTTGGGGATGTGGGTGGCGTTGATCATGTTGACCGTTTTCACCTTGGGGGGAAATTTCTTTTGTGTCACATCCCTAGTTCTATTAATGCCTAGTGCTAGCATCTGGTGTTGCATCATGTTTAAATTTCAGTTAAACCTGAAATGGGGATTGCCTAAACCCTAGCATCAAAGGAATCCACTAGGTTCAACTAAAATATTCTCAGTGAATCCAAATGGCTTTCAAGAATGTTCATCATTTCTGGGAAATTCTGGAAACATTAACCAGAGGTGTTGCACCTTTTTCCATGTCATACTTGGGCTCTGTATCAAATCATATGCTATTTGCAATTGGACATTTAAATGCTATATAATATTTTAAATGCTCAATTAATTCTAAACTTAAGTGAGGGCTGTTGGGAATATTCCAAAAAGAGCCCACAATTGTTTTCAGGATTTTTGAAAATGTTTTGGTATTTAAATAAAGCCCAGAAGTTATAGAAAAATAGAAAACAGAAAAGAATTAGGAAGAGAGAGAAAGGCCAGAGGCCACTTACCTGGCTAGCCCGGCCCATCTGGCCTGTGCCAGTCATCACCTACCTCTGCCAGTAGGAAGAGGAGGGACACCGCGACGCCGCCGAGCTCGCCACGCCACCTCCCTGCTTGCCTGCCTCACCGAGGCGCCTCGAAGCCCCTCCTCGGCGCCGCTCTGGACCCCCTGACCCCCCCTCACTCTCTCCCGTGCCTCTCCTCTCCTCTGTTTTCTCTCCCTCTCACGCCCGAGCGCAACCGCCGACGCCGCTCGCCACCACCGCAGCCATCGCCTCCCCCTCGCCTCTCCGACATGCCTAGGAGCTCCGCCGTGACGCCCCCTTCCTCTCCACCGAGCCGCGCCTCGCCGGAAGCCCTGCAGCGTCGTCCACGGCATCGTCTTCAACCTCTGGCCGCCGGCGAACTCTTCGGGGATTCACGAGCTCCAGTCCCTCCCCGGCCTCGCAGTTGCCTCTACCGGATTCGCCGTGAGCCCCTGCCTCTTTCCCCTCTCTCCCCATGCTCATCCGCGCCTTCTAGCCACCATGGCAATCGGAGCCGATTGCTCCTCGCCGCCGGCCATGTCGCTGTCATGGCCACTGTCACCTAGAGCCACAACGGAGCGCGTCACCGTGCTTAGGGCACTCCCAGGGGCACGTAGCACACACCAGCGCCTCCCCTAGTGCCCTGCATCGCCTAACCCGTCGTTGGCCGAGCTCCGGCCACAGCCACGAGCTCGACTCCGGCGAGCTCACTTCACCGCAGCCTCTCTCACTTGCTCCAATGGATGCGCGAGAGTGCCAGCTCTCTGTAGGTGGTCTCGGCCGCTAATTTGGTCATCGGTGGGAAAAATCCGAGCCCCTCTGCCGTCTCGGCCTCTCCGGCGACTCAACGCCGGCGGGATTGACCCCGCTGGCCGTTGACTGGGTGAGCCCAGTTTGACCCCCTGGGTCACTAACGTGTGGGCCACCCTTGTTAATTATTAGTTAGGTTAGTTTAGCGCTAATTAACCTAGATTAGTGCTTAACCTAACACTAACTAACTCTGTTTAGTTAGTTAACTAACCACTGACACGTGGGTCCCATAGGTCAGGTTTGACCTGGCTGACCCAGTTGACCGCTGACGTCACGCTGATGCAGTGCTGACGCATTAATTCAATTGCTGGAATTTTTCTTAAACAGGAAATTCCAGAAAATAGCCAAAACTTCTAAAAATCATAGAAAATCAAACGTAGCTCCAAATCAAACAAGTTATATATGAAAAATGATCAGAAAAATCCAATCTATCCATCTGTACCATTCTCATGCATGTTTGAACAACTTAAATCTGCTGTATACAACAATTTGAATAAATGGCATTTGAAATGCCTTATGTGGAGTTTGAATTTGAACCTAGGGTTCAAACCAACTTCATTTAACCTACTGCTAGTTGCATTAGCCCAAACCACCGCATATTGCCATGTCATGATCATGCATCATATTGTGCATTGCATTGATTGTGCTTCTTCTTTGTTTGTCGGTGTTTGTCCCCTCCCAGTAAGACATGTACCGACGATGTGATCGATGACACCAATGAAGGAATATACTATCTTCAGAAGTGTCAGGTAAGCAAAACCCCCTTGTTCATTCCGATACAATCCTACTCTCTCGCTCCTGCTCTCTTTTACTGCATTAGGACAACAACGATTCATCTGTTAGTTGCTACGGTAGCTGAACCCCTTTATCCTTTGGATGACCTGTCATTGCCACAGTAAATAGATGAAACCCACTAGAATGAGTAGGAGTTGTTTGAGCCCTGTTGTGCCTACTCATTCATGTTTTTTTGCCATGCCTGCTACTGCTTAGAGTTGAGTCAGGTCTGCTTCATCGGGAATGAATCAGAGGTGTGTGAACATGTCCTACTGTGTGTGAGCTAAGTGTGTGAACCCGATTTGGTAAAGGTAGCGGTGAGAGGCCATGTAGGAGTACATGGTGGGTTGTCTCATTGAAGCCGTCCTCAGGAACTGAGTTTTGTGTTTGTGATCCATGATTCAGCTACTACCATGCATTGGGCCCTGAAATATGACCCCGCTCGACTTCTTCACCACCCTAGTCCTTTGTCCAGGAGTTGCAAGTAGTTTCTGGTGTTTGTAGTAAGCTGGAGGCCGTGCGCAGCGCTGACCGTAGGGGTGGGCTATGATGCGGTAGGCACGTGGTCGGGTATACCGGGCGCCCGTTTGGTGTCACGGAACCCTGTACACATCGTTCGGGGCCGTATGTGGAAACCTCAGCCGGACTCCCTGCGGATGGAACCTGAATAGGCGATAAACCTGGACTAGAGACTTGAGTGTTTAGGTAGGTCGTGGTCTACACCCACGTCGTCTTTCGCTTGAAGTCTGCCGAGCACATGTCGTGTGCAGATGCTAAGTGGTGGAAACATGTATGATGAAGTACACCCCTGTAGGGTTATAAATGATCTATTCGAATAGCCGTGTCCGCGGTAAAGGACTTCTGGGTTGCCTATAACAGTTCATAGACAAGTGAAAGTGGATACTCTAAAATGCGCAAGATAAGTGTGAGTGCTATGGATGGCATTCTCGCAGGGAGACGGGAGCGAAACCATAGTGGTGTATTAATATGGTGAATATGTGGACTCGTGTGCGCCACCTCATAGAGTCGCTTGCAGTCGTAGTTCAGGATAGCCACCAAGTCAAAGCTGGCTTGCTGCAGTTAAACTCCACCATCCCCTTTGTTGATAATGATGCATATGTAGATAGTTCCAATGTAAGTCTTGTTGGGTACATTTGTACTCACGTTTGCCTATTTTATGTTTTGCAGAGAGACTTCAGTCTCACTAGTAGTTCAACGTGGACTTCGACGTTTAGCTTGTTACCTCAGCTACGATCTTGTGCCCTCGGCAGGATCTTGTAGATAGTCAGGCTTCTTAGCCTTTTTCATTTGTAGATGTCTGTACTCAGACATGTTAAGCTTCCGTTTGTGCTTCGACTTGTATGCTTTGAATGCTGGGTCGAGAGACCCATGTTTGTAATATCTCGCTCCTCGGAGCATATTGAATAAAATACTTGAGTTGTAGAGTCATGTTGTGATGCCATGTTGTATTTGCACATATCGAGCATATTGTGTGTATGTTATTGAAATGCTTGGTATGTGTGGGATCTGACTATCTAGTTGTTTATCCTTAGTAGCCTCTCTTACCGGGAAATGTCTCCTAGTGCTTCCACTGAGCCATGGTAGCTTGCTACTGCTCCGGAACACTTAGGTTGGCCGGCATGTGTCCTTCTTCGTTCCTGTGTCTGTCCCTTCGGGGAAATGTCACGCGATGAATACCGGAGTCCTGTTAGCCCGCTACAGCCCGGTTCACCGGAGTCCTGCTAGCCCAGTGCTACAGCCTGGATTGATTTGCTGATGACCGACACGTTCGATGCTAGGTCATGGATGCCTGTCCCTGTAAGTTTGTGCCACTTTGGGTTTACGACTAGCCATGTCAGCCCGGGCTCCTTATCATATGGATGCTAGCGACACTATCATATACATGTGCCAAAAGGTGCAAACGGTCCCGGGCAAAGGTAAGGCGACACCCGTGGGAATAGCGTTCGTGAGGCCGCAAAGTGATATGAGGTGTCACATGCTAGATCAATGTGGCATTGAGTCGGGGTCCTGACAGCTTTGGTATTAGAGCCTGACTGCCTGTAGGATTACCAAGCCAAACTGGTCGAAGTTGAGTCTAGAAATGCTTTAGTTATATGTAGGGGAATTGATTGTGGGATGGGAACGTAAGGATCTTTTTACTCCTTTACCTTATGACCTTCTGATCATAGTCATCCTATCTTTCCTACGGGGTTAAGGAACTAGGCTATCTCCTCTTTCTATCAGGATCACGTGTTACTAATTTGTAGACTTGTAAGATTGTTGGACTTAAGCCTCGTTTTAGTTCCTATTACTTCCGTATGTTAACTGTTGATCTCGAAACCAGGATATTGTGCTTCTGAGTGGCTATGCCACCATCTTTGTAGTATGTCTCCAAACTTTTGGAGCATTTACAACCGTTCTGCTGTTCGAGTCATCCCAGGTTTCTAAATAGTCTGATGCATTTGCAAATCCTTTCTTTCCGTTCTCGATGTCCTTTTGGTCAGAATAAGCACACTAACCGGTGCGTTGAGGTACTCTATTGACTCGGTATATATGTTGGAGCTACTATTATGACCCTAGGTGTCTTAGAGTGCCACCTAGTAATCGAACCATGTTTTGCGTTCCGACTGTGATGATTCTGGCCATTATTCTCGAAAGCATCCCGTGATGCCATTTAGTTAGTAGGTATTCCACTCCTTGGGTTTTGAACCCGAGATTCACCCTACTTACCTCATGTTGATAGTGTTGCTAGTTCCTTTAGGAAACTAGTAACCTTTGCATTAGTCCTCGAGGTCCGTGGTATTTTCCTTCTTCCAAATACTATGAACCACTTACGACAGATGTTTGTTGGATCAAAAGATCACAATAGGAGTGCTCTCGATGAGTTCTCCATTCATAATTGTGAATCTGCCAGTTCTACCTTTCTGCATGGATTATCCGGAAGAAATGTTGAGCTTTGCTCGACATACTAATCTATGCATCCACAACTCAGAAAATTATATGTTCCTTTGGGTTGTTCTCTTTAGTTGTATTCTGGCCCTCGTCTATCAATTCATAGTCAAGAGAATGCGTGCATTCGTCCATCGATGCATATTACTCTTGTGGTCTGTCAAGCCATTCTATTCCGGAATGACTAGGAGAAACAAACTCCAGTACCTCGTCCATATCTAGGATTGGGTCAAAGTAGTTGTATCTCACAAATCAAAATGCCAATCCAGCTATTGATTATGTTCTACCTTGGAGTAATTCCATCTTTATATCAAGAATGTCTTGGGAATTGCATACCAGCCTACGAACTCTTGGTATAGTGATACTTCTCGCCATCATTATTCATTTCTCGGTCCCCGTGTTGTTGCAACCGAAATACCGACAAGTGAATGTGTGAAATCTATAATCCCAGCAATTAGTTGCTTGGTAGTTAAAGGACTGTAGCTTCATTCTTAGCATATTGATTATTGAATCATCACTCTAGGATTGATCGTGCTACCTAGTCCATTTTCCAAGGAGCACTCTTCGATCAATGAGTTAGGATTGTGTCAAACCCTTGCTCTTTTGATCATATCATCTTGCCCTTAAAAGCAAGTGTTCTCGATCTTAGTAACATATCGGTGGTTCGTGATTTTCTGAATATCTTCTCAGAAGTATCACCAGGTCGTCACCTGACCGCTATGTTGAGTTCGTGATCAAGTTGGTTTATTCCTGTAAACCACCCCTTCTCCAAGAATCTGTGTTGGATACCCTGAGCTAGTTGGTTGAGCTAAACAACAACTTGGAGAGGTGGAGGATAAAAGCTCACCTGACTTAGTTCATCTCCAAGGGATATCTTTGTGTGTGTGTGTGTTGAAGAAAGATAATATCTTCATTGATTGATCCTCGTGATTAGTTGTTGGACCTATTGTCTCATCAAACTTTGGTTTGAGTATGGGCTATCATCAAATCAAATCAGAACCAACGATATTCTTAATGTTGTCTTACTCGTGGTCGATCCCTCGAGCATACACCATTATATCTCTTGGGTCTAACCAATGCTATCACTTGTTCACATAATTATGGAATTCCACCTACATGGAAACCTGGATGAATTGTTGTTGAACCCATCAGCAACATTTTTATCTTCTCCATGATTCGTGCAGAACATCCAGTTAGTATTGGGAATTTATATAAGCATTATCTTCATGACCCGTTCATGAAGTATATGTTCGGATGAAAGAAGTGACTTCCTCTAATTCATGTGCATGTGATGCTAGTTGCCGCCGTGAATTCGAGAAAGCATGTTTTTACCTCCTCTGGAATCATCCCAAGTCAGTTATGCACATGCGAAGTATTCTGTGGTCTGTTAGACTGATCATCTTCATTCCATATGAATTCTGTAGCACACTAAGCCACTGACTGACTTGTTCAAGAAAAAGGAGTTGTTGTGCTATCCTAGGTCATGCACAAGATTCCGATATCCTCAACGATGGTTCCGCACCGGAACTCGGTAGTGTTTTATTATAAGACTACTACGTGGTCATACTTGTCTGCGACAGCATGTTCACATGTATGTAGCAGAAACGGCTTATGTTTTGGAGTTACTATCATAGTTCATTTTCCCGAGAATCTCGCAACGTCATCTCATCGATTTGTGTTGCAAACTTTCATTTTTCTTTCTAGACTTGATGAGTCTAGAATATCCTGACACCAGCCAGATCTGAATCTCAGGCAGATATGATGGTTGGAACGTTTTCCCAAGAACTATAATATTGGTCTCTTTGTAACCCGGTAAAATGGATGTCGTGGCCAACACATCTAGCCGGATGACCCATGATTGTAGGCTCTTGATTGAGAAAGTTGGCTACCTCCCCATAAGGATTTTGTGGGATTTACTCCCTAGTTGACCCTTATGGATTTTTGAGATCCTGAAGTATGACCTTTTACTTGATGTTCTAGATATCAAACCATATCTATGAGTGGATTACGCTAGCACATAAAGGAGAACATTAGAAGCGGAGTGCTAAATGTCTCTTGGTCGATCATCCAGATTTTGTCCCCTTGGTCTCGCTAAGGTGAAATCTGAGAAGGTGTTATCTTACTTTGCATCTGCATCCTCCATCACCATTCATCATGGTAGTAAGTTGTGTTGCCAGGATCCTTGACACGGATATTGGTAAACCTTGATGGATATGGAAATGCTCAAGTTTTTGAGAGTTCACATAAGCACTAGGTGTTATCATCGTCATAACTAGGATTGCTCCTAGCTTCCTCGGTTATGCTATAAATTTTCAAACAGTGGACTCACTCTCTGTTGTCGAGTTTCTCCCCAATACCAGAATCATTCCCATCATTTGCATGTTGTTCCCAGCTTGCACCGCCATTGTGCCACCCTACCCTGGATTACCCTTCTCAGTAATTACTGATCAGGATCATTTTCAAAAGTGGTCCTACCATGGGTCTCATCCATTTTCAGTGATCAGCAAAATTATCCCTTGTGTTGTCTTCAACAAGGTAATCCACATCATCCATTCTGGTCCGAGTATGTCATCCTTTCAGACTCTTCAAATGATCGATTGTGTTTTGCCTTAAGCTGGTATAAAGAGTTTCAATGATCTCTGAATCAAAGGTAATTCTTTTGCCACTTAAGGGGGATATATTCTACAAGTCACCTCCTCGAAGATGTCTCGTTACGGGATCATGGCAATTATTTCCTCACCACCTTGACACCATCCACCATCTTTCTAAGCGTGGAATTGTTGTCTACCTAGTGAACCTTTGTCATCTGCTTCACTCCATTCCTATGGATGTGTGCTTCACGTCTCAGCTCGTGAGATGTTTCTATGTCTCATTCCGTGAGTTGATCATGAGTTGCTCGATCTTTGAGAAGATCGATCCTTCTAGAGTTTCTTTTTCCTCTCGTTGTCATGTTGGTAGGAGTTCCTGGAGCAAGACATCGAGACAATGATGGTGATCGAATCAACGTTCATTTGAAGTGCAACCTGGATCATGAAGATTGTGTTAGTTTGCGCTCCCCTTTCATCTTACCCTACGCTTGAATCTCGGGACGAGATTCTTGTTTAGTGGGGGTGAGTTATCACATCCCTAGTTCTATTAATGCCTAGTGCTAGCATCTGGTGTTGCATCATGTTTAAATTTCAGTTAAACCTGAAATGGGGATTGCCTAAACCCTAGCATCAAAGGAATCCACTAGGTTCAACTAAAATATTCTCAGTGAATCCAAATGGCTTTCAAAAATGTTCATCATTTCTGGAAAATGCTGGAAACATTAACCAGAGGTGTTGCACCTTTTTCCATGTCATCTTTGGGCTCTGGATCAAATCATATGCTATTTGCAATTGGGCATTTAAATGCTATATAATATTTTAAATGCTCAATTAATTCTGAACTTAAGTGAGGGCTGTTGGGAATATTCCAAAAAGAGCCCACAATTATTTTCAGGATTTTTGAAAATGTTTTGGTATTTTAAATAAAGCCCAGAAGTTACAGAAAAATAGAAAACAGAAAAGAATTAGGAAGAGAGAGAAAGGCCAGAGGCCACTTACCTGGCTGGCCCGGCCCATCTGGCATGTGCCAGTCATCACCTACCTCTGCCAGTAGGCAGAGGAGGGACACCGCGACGCCGCCGAGCTCGCCACGCCACCTCCCTGCTTGCCTGCCTCACCGAGGCGCCTCGAAGCCCCTCCTCGGCACCGCTCTGGACCCCCTGACCCCCCTCACTCTCTCCCGTGCCTCTCCCCTCCTCTGTTTTCTCTCCCTCTTGCGCCCGAGCGCAACCGCCGACGCTGCTCGCCACCATCGCAGCCACCGCCTCCCCCTCACCTCTCCGACATGCCTAGGAGCTCCGCCGTGACGCCCCCTTCCTCTCCACCGAGCCGCGCCCCGCCGGAAGCCCTGGAGCATCGTCCAAGGCATCGTCTTCAACATCTGGCCGCTGGCGAACTCTTCGAGGATTCGCGAGCTCCAGTCCATCCCCGGCCTCGCCGTTGCCTCTACCAGATTCGCCGTGGCCCCTGCCTCTTTCCCCTCTCTCCCCATGCTCGTCCGCGCCTTCTAGCCACCATGGCCATCGGAGCCGATTGCTCCTCACCGCCGGCCATGTCGCCGCTGTGGCCACCGTCACCTAGAGCCGCAACGGAGCGCGTCACCGTGCTCAGGGCACTCCCAGGGGCACGTAGCACACACCAGCGCCTCCCCTAGTGCCCTGCATCGCCTAACCCGCCGTTGGTCGAGCTCCGGCCACCGCCACGAGCTCGACTCCGGCGAGCTCACTTCACCGCAGCCTCTCTCGTTTGCTTCAATGGATGCGCGAGAGTGCCAGCTCTCTGTAGGTGGTCTCGGCCGCTAATTTGGTCGTGGGAGGGAAAAATCCGAGCCCCTCCGCCGTCTCAGCCTTGCCGGCGACTCAACGCCGGCGGGATTGACCCCGCTGACCGTTGACTGGGTGGGCCCAGTTTGACCCCCTGGGTCACTGACGTGTGGGCCACCCTAGTTAATTATTAGTTAGGTTAGTTTAGCGCTAATTAACCTAGATTAGTGCTTAACCTAACACTAACTAACTCTGTTCAGTTAGTTAACTAACCACTGACATGTGGGTCCCACATGTCAGGTTTGACCTGGCCGACCCAGTTGACCGCTGACGTCACGCTGCCGCAGTGCTGCCGCATTAATTCAATTGCTGGAATTTTTCTTAAACAGGAAATTCCAGAAAATAGCCAAAACTTCTAAAAATCATAGAAAATCAACCGTAGCTCCAAATCAAACAAGTTATATATGAAAAATGATCAGAAAAATCCAATATATCCATCTGCACCATTCTCATTCATGTTTGAACAACTTAAATCTTCTGTATACAACAATTTGAATAAATGGCATTTGAAATGCCTTATGTGGAGTTTGAATTTGAACCTAGGGTTCAAACCAACTTCATTTAACCTGCTTCTAGTTGCATTAGCCCAAACCATCGCATATTGCCATGTCATGATCATGCATCATATTGTGCATTGCATTGATTGTGCTTCTTCTTTGTTTGTCGGTGTTTGTCCCCTCCCAGTAAGACGTGTACCGACGATGTGATCGATGACACCAATGAAGAAATATACTATCTTCAGAAGTGCCAGGCAAGCAAAACCCCCTTGTTCATTCCGATACAATCCTACTCTCTCGCTCCTGCTCTCTTTTACTGCATTAGGACAACAACGATTCATCTGTTACTTGCTGCGGTAGCTGAACCCCTTTATCCTTTGCATGACCTGTCATTGCCACAGTAAATAGATGAAACCCACTAGCATGAGTAGGAGTTGTTTGAGCCCTGTTGTGCCTACTCATTCATGTTTGTTTGCCATGCCTGCTACTGCTTAGAGTTGAGTCAGGTCTGATTCATCAGGAATGAATCAGAGGTGTGTGAACATGTCCTACTGTGTGTGAGCTAAGTGTGTGAACACGATTTGGTAAAGGTAGCAGTTAGAGGCCATGTAGGTGTACATGGTGGGTTGTCTCATTGAAGCCGTCCTCAGGAACTGAGTTCTGTGTTTGTGATCCATGATTCAACTACTACCATGCATTGGGCCCTGAAATATGACCCCGCTCGACTTATTAACCACCCTAGTCCTCTGTCCAGGAGTTGCAAGTAGTTTCTGGTGTTTGTAGTATGCTGGAGGCCGTGCGCAGTGTTGACCGGAGGGGTGGGCTGTGATGCGGTAGGCACGTGGCCGGGTATACCGGGCGCCCGTTTGGTGTCACGGAACCCTGTACACATCGTTCGGGGCCGTATGTGGAAACCTCGTCCGGACTCCCTGCGGATGGAACCTGAATAGGCGATAAACCTGGACTAGAGACTTGAGTGTTTAGGTAGGTCGTGGTCTATACCCACGTCGGCTTTTGCTTGAAGTCTGCCGAGCACATGTCGTGTGCAGACGCTAAGTGGTGGAAACATGTATGAAGAAGTACACCCCTGCAGGGTTATAAATGATCTATTCGAATAGTCGTGTCCGCTGTAAAGGACTTCTGGGTTACCTATTACAGTTCATAGACAAGTGAAAGTGGATACTCTAAAATGCGCAAGATAAGCATGAGTACTATGGATGGCGTTCTCGCAGGGAGACGGGAGCGAATCGATAGTGGTGTATTGATATGGTGAATATGTGGACTCGTGTGCGCCACCTCAAAGAGTCGCTTGCAGTCGTAGTTCAGGATAGCCACCGAGTCAAAGCTGGCTTGCTGCAGTTAATCTCCACCATCCCCTTTGTTGATAATTATGCATATGTAGATAGTTTTAATGTAAGTCTTTCTGGGTACATTTGTACTCACGTTTGCCTATTTTATGTTTTGGAGAGAGACTTCAGTCTCACTAGTAGTTCAACGTGGACTTCGACGTTTAGCTTGTTACCTCAGCTACGATCTTGTGCCCTCGGCAGGATCTTGTAGATAGTCAGGCTTCTTAGCCTTTTTCATTTGTAGATGTCTGTACTCAGACATGTTAAGCTTCCGTTTGTGCTTCGACTTGTATGCTCTGAATGCTAGGTCGAGAGACCCATGTTTGTAATATCTCGCTCCTTGGAGCCTATTGAATAAAATACTTGAGTTGTAGAGTCATGTTGTGATGCCATGTTGTATTTGCACATATCGAGCATATTGTGTGTATGTTATTGAAATGCTTGGTATGTGTGGGATCTGACTATCTAGTTGTTTATCCTTAGTAGCCTCTCTTACCGGGAAATGTCTCCTAGTGCTTCCACTGAGCCATGGTAGCTTGCTACTGCTCCGGAACACTTAGGCTGGCCGGCATGTGTCCTTCTTCGTTCCTGTGTCTGTCCCTTCGGGGAAATGTCACGCGATGAATACCGGAGTCCTGTTAGCCCGCTACAGCCCGGTTCACCGGAGTCCTGCTAGCCTAGTGCTACAGCCTGGATTCACTCGCTGATGACTGACACGTTTGATGCTGGGTCATGGATGCCTATCCCTGTAAGTTTGTGCCACTTTGGGTTTACGACTAGCCATGTTAGCCCGGGCTCCTTATCATATGGATGCTAGCGACACTATCATATACGTGTGCCAAAAGGCGCAAACGGTCCTGGGCAAAGGTAAGGCGACACCCGTGGGAATACCATGTGTGAGGCCGCAAAGTGATATGAGGTGTCACATGCTAGATTGATGTGGCATTGAGTCGGGGTCCTGAAATTTTGTCCCCCCGTGTTCGGACGCCGGGGCTCTTCGTCATCGTCGCTGTGCAGCCTCTTGTCCTTGTTTTTGGCATTTATCTTGCCGGCCTGTTTGAACACCCGGCAATCTCTATTGGTGTGGTTGGCTGGTTTGTCTGGTGTGCCATGAATTTGGCACGATCGCTCCAGTATGTGGTCCAGACTGGACGGTCCCTGATTATTTCTTTTGAACGGCTTTTTTCGCTGACTGGACTTAGATCCGCTGAATCCGGCGTTGACCGCCGTGTCTTCAGTGCTGTCGCTGTTGTTCCGTCTCTTATGTCTGTTACATCATGGCTTGCCGTTAGCATCATGGCCATTCGAAGTGCCAGAATGTGGCGTGGTGCCGCTGCGAGCCAACCAGCTATCCTCACCCGCGCAAAAGCGGGTCATTAGGGTTGTGAGAGTTGCCATAGACTTGGGTTTTTCCTGGCCGAGGTGTCGAGCGAGCCACTCGTCACGGATATTATGCTTGAAAACCGCCAGGGCTTCGGCGTTCGGACAGTCGACTATTTGGTTCTTTTTAGTAAGGAACCGAGTCCAGAATTTCCGGGCTGACTCTCCGGGCTGTTGAGTAATGTGGCTCAGGTCATCGGCGTCTGGTGGTCGCACATATGTGCCCTGAAAGTTATCAAGGAATGCATCCTCCAGGTTTTCCCAACTACCAATGGAATTTGCTGGCAGGCTGTTTAACCAGTGTCGCTCTGGTCCTTTGAGCTTAAGGGGAAGATACTTGATGGCATGTAGATCATCTCCGCGGGCCATGTGAACGTGGAGAAGGAAATCTTCAATCCATACTGCGGGGTCTGTCGTGCCATCGTATGATTTGATGTTTACGGGTTTGAACCCTTCTGGGAATTCATGATCCATCACTTTGTCAGGAAGCAGAGGGGGTGTGCGGCGCCTCTGTGTCGGGCTATGTGGCTACACAACTCGAATTGGTCTGGGTTGCTGTGTTCAGCCCAGCCGGATTTGTTGATGATGTATCCGGTGCGACGATCATCGTCGCGTGCTGGGGCGCGCCCCCGCGATCCGTAGATCGATCTTGGGTGTCCTTCTTTGTTTTCCAAAATATCTTGCAGGTCTTTCCTGTTGCCCTAGGCCGTAGTATATCAGCGTGGGGGTGCGGGCTGGTATTCGGGCTGGCATCCCGTTTTATCCCGGTCACGAGGTGGCCGGTGAGAGTTTGGCGCTCGAGTCCATATTCCTCGGCTCCCAGGACTTCAGTCCATCTATCTGTGAGCAGGTCTTGATCAGCTTGGAGTTGCTACTGCTTCTTCTTCAGGCTCCTTGCAGTGGCTAAAGTCTACGCTTAAAGTGCTCCTGCTCCACGGGATCCTCAGGTACGCCGAATTCATTGTCGCCGAGGCTAATCTCGTCTTCGGAGGGGGGCATGTAGTTGTCCTCCTCTGGGTATCCGTCCATCGCCTGTTCTTCTGGGCTGACCTGCTCATCTTCCTATTCGGCCTGCTCGAAGGCGGGCTAGTCAGGGTCATATTCTTCTTCGGCGCCATCCGGATTATTTTCGTCTCCGGGGCCGGTATTGCCGTGGCGGGGCTTGGAGCGGCGCCGACGACGCCCATGCTTTGCTTTTCTTCCCGAGGGGTTATCCTTCGTTGCCTCATCACCATTAGTTTCCTTCGGGGTGTCCACCATATATATATTGTATGAGGAGGTGCCGTCCACCACCCCGTGAATGATGGCTCCTGTAATTCTCCTGCATCGTGGTCCATACTGTCGGTGTCTTCGGAATCGAAGTCAAGCCCATCGGTTAAATCATCGATCGTTTCAATGAAGTGGGTGGTGGGTGGGTAACAAATTCCATCGTCGTTCGCTTCCCACTCAAGCCGGACATAGTTCGGCCCAAAGTCTCCTAACAAAGAGAGAGACTTCAATAAGTCCAGCATGTCGCCAAAGGGCGAGTGCTGAAAGACGTCCACCGCGGTGAATTCCATCACCGGAGCCCAGCCAGGCTTGGCGGGTTCGGGGACATGCGGACTGGAACCTACAACCGGATACGAATCCGGGGGTCCAGAATCACAAGCTCCCTCAGAAGTGAGGCCTGTGTTCGGCTCCATCGCTGATGAGGGTACAGCCTGCGGGGCGGGGTCCAACCCTCCGTCCATAGGCAAAGCAGCCTGCCCCGGACTTAAATCCAAGGCTTCTGCCAGGATGATGTCCCGAGCATCATCCGACAGCAGGTCTAAGCCGTGCTCATCGTGACTGTTCGGCGCTCCCGGTGGTGGGCCGAATCCGTCAAAGATCAAGTCTCCGCGGATATCTGCCGTGTAGTTCAGATTTTCGAACCTGATTTGATGGCCAGGGGCGTAGCTGTCGATCTGCTCCAGATGGCCAAGTGAATTGGCCCGCAGTGTGAAGCCGCTGAACACGAAGATCTTTCCGGGGAGGAAAGCCTCACCCTGGACAGCATCATTGATGATGATTGGAGGAGCCATCGAGCCTGAGAGCGACGACACAGAGGAACTCTCAATGAAAGCACAAATGTCGGTGTCAAAACCGGCGGATCTCGGGTAGGTTGTCCCGATTTGTGCGTCAAGGGTGATGGTAACAGGAAGCAAGGGACACAGATGTTTACCCAGGTTCGGGCCCTCTCAATGGAGGTAAAACCCTACTTCCTGCTTGATTAATATTGATGATATGGGTAGTACAAGAGTAGATCTACCACGAGATCGTAGAGGCTAAACCCTAAGAGCTAGCCTATGATGGTATGATTTTAATTGTGATCGGTCTTCTAAGGACCAACCTCTCTGGTTTATATAGACACTGGAGAGGGCTAGTGTTTACATGGAGTCGGTTACAAGGAAGGAAATATAATATCCGGATCACCAAGCTTTCCTTCCACGCAAAGGAGAGTCCCATCCGGACACGGGCTGAAGTCTTCAGTCTTGTATCTTCACGCTTCAATAGTCTAGACGTTGTACACATTCCGGCTATCCGGATACCCCCTAATCCAGGACTCCCTCATGGAGCAAGCTGACGTGAGGTGGGTGGGAGCGAGGAGGAAGAAGAGCACCCAGGTTTTTTTGGGGGGGGGGCAGTGTGCTGGGTGTGGGTAGCGCCTCTCATTCAGTAAATATATGGTCTTTTGAATTGATTTTACTATTTACTAGTGTGGATGGGCTGTTTTGTCTTGGGCCCAGAGAAAAAATTACTACTAGTACAGTGGAGACACTCTACAGCTACCCAGAAAAACAATTACTACTAGTAGAGTGGAGACACTCTACCGCTTCTGGCTCCTCCTAGGTCATTGAAACGTCTCCCTCTATTGAATGCTGTTATACTTTTGTTTGCCGACATGCGGGCCATGCAGCGCGCGGGCCCAAATGCCATCCACCAAATTAGAAGGCAGTATGTAGGCGGAGAGTCACCCTGGTCGTAGCGCGGCAGTAACAAGCCATCTTATCACAAAACCCCACCTCCCCGGAGTTTAAGTTTGCCGGACGAAGCAACCATCATTTCACTCTTCATTCAATCCCCTTCTCCCTCACCGTCTTCAAGAAAGGCAACACTTGCATCTGCCACTGTTCTTCTCTCCCAACGAAGGGAAGGTAAGCGGATCCGTGATGTTGGTATATTTTCGTTAAGAGAAAAAAAAAGAACTTTTGCAAAGCAGTAACCGATCCTCACTCTCTTTTTTGTTTCATTATCATTGCGATTGTGTTTTCCTTTTAGTGGTCTCCTATTATTCGTCAGTTTCATGATGGACCAAGGAGAACCAGGCAAAGATCTGCCGATATTGGAGCAGACATGGGAGGCTGATCTCCATGAGACAGAGAGCTCCAAGAAGATGGAGGCAGCCACTGAGCCAACCCCAGATATGATTACGGCCACTACTGAGATGGTCAACACCCCGTTTGAGGTTACAGTCCCCGTGGCACTGCAGGAGCAGTTTTCCCCTTTCGAGGATGTGTCCCCCCCCCCTGCTGAGCTGTCCAAGGTGATTTTCTTCTTTGGCGATCTCGATTGTGGTTTTTCATCTAAGTATGTGGTGATTAATAATGCAAAATTTTATTAGCTTCGATGCCATGCTATACATATTGGTTTAAATAACTTGTGTTTCTTATACTGAAAAGTAATTCAGAATTTGTTTCTATTTCAATTAGAGCCCTGATGCAGACAAGTATTGTGTTGTTGTACATGTCACTCGCTATGAGGTGGATGACCTGAATATACGCACTGGGAAAACAGAGTTCTTAGGCTGTGGGTGGGGGAGTTCTATATTAGGGGGTATCCGGACGACCGTACTATATACTTCGTCCGGACTATTAGAGCGTGAAGATACAAGACTCAAGACTCCGTTCCGTGTCCGGATGGGACTCACCTTGGCGTGGAAGACAGGCTTGGCGATCCGGATATTGTATTTCCTTCCTTGTAACCGACTCTGTGTAAACCCTAGCCCTCTCCGGTGTCTATATAAACCAGAGAGGTTGGTCCTTAGAAGGCCGATCACAATTACAATCATAATCATCATAGGCTAGCTTCTAGGGTTTAGCCTCTACGATCTCGTGGTAGATCTACTCTTGTACTACTCATATCATCATTACTAATCAAGCAGGAAGTAGGGTTTTACCTCCATCGAGAGGGCCCGAACCTGAGTAAACATTGTGTCCCTTGCTTCCTGTTACCATCAGCCTAAGACGCACAGATCGGGACCCCCTACCCAAGATCCGCCGGTTTTGACACCGACATTGGTGCTTTCATTGAGAGTTCCTCTGTGTCGCCACTGCAAGGCTTGATGGCGCCTTCAATCGTCAACAACACGGTCCAAGGCGAGACTTTTCTCCCCGGACATATCTTCGTGTTCGGCGGCTTTGCACTGCGGGCCAATTCGCTTGGCCATCTGGAGCAGATCGACAGATACGCCCCTGGCCAGCAGGTCAGGTTTGGAAACCTGAACTACACGGCCGATACCCGTGGAGACTTGATCTTTGACGGAATCGGGCCTGAGCCAGGAGCGTCGGACATTCACGATGAGCACGGCTTAGACCTGCCGTCGGACAACGCTCGGGATATCACCCCTGCGGTGGCCTCGGACCGAAATCCGGAGCAGACTGCGTTGCCCAAGGACGGGTGGATGGACCCCGCCCCGCAGGCCGCCCACTCATCGGCGGTAGAGCCGAACATAGACCTTACCTCCAAGGAAGCCTGTGACACCGGAACAACGGACTCGTATCCTGCTGTAGTTTCTGGTCCGTGCACTCCCGAGCCCGCCGAGCCTGGTTGGGCTCCGGTAATGGAGTTTACCTCTGCGGATATCTTCCAGCACTCTCCCTTTGGTAACATGCTGAACTCGTTAAAGTCTCTCTCTTTGACAGGAGACTCTTGGCCGAACTATGTCCGGCTCGAGTGGGAAGCGGGGGGCAAAGGAATTCGTTGCCCACCCACCACCCACTTCATTGCCACGGTCGATGAATTAACCGACGTGCTTGACTTTGACTCCGAATACATCGACGGTATGGACGACGATGCAGGAGAAGAACAGGAACCACCGCTCATAGGGTGGTGGACAGCCACCCCGTCGTATGATATATACATGGTGGACATGCCTAAGGAGGACGACGGCGACAATCCGGAAGATAAAACCCCGAGCAAAAACCAAAGTGACGGTGCAGACGCCGCTCCAAGTCCAGCAACAGTAAAAATAGCGACAAGAGCGCCAGAAAGATCGACACCCCAGTCAACTCCGAAGGCAACAACGACCATACGGACCCAGCGATGGAGCAGGACGAGCCAGGTAACGCCGAACACAGTTCGGAGCAGACACCCGATCACAATGATCCCGAGGGACGAGTTCATCAAACCGCCCCAGGACAACAACACAGTCCGGATGACGATCCATTCATCATCTCGGAAAAATGCGTGAAATGAGATAACCTCCACAAAAGGCTTATGGCCACCGCGAGAAGTCTAAAGAAGCAGAAGCAACGGCTAAAAGCCGCACAGGAAACGCTCAATCGCAGATGGAATAAAGTGCTAGACACTGAAAAAAGATACGACGACGATCGCCATACAAAGAGCTATCCAAAACGCAAGCTACTGCCAGAATTCGAGACGAGGCCGTCCCAAGAAAGAATAACACGACCAGGAGGCCGGTCGTACCACTTCATAACCGCAACAGAGCAGCTACCGATGCCACACACGATTTGCGTGAGCACCTGGATAAGAAAGCCGGTGCGGCTAGGTCCATCTACGGATCTAAAGGACACACCCCGGCGTGGGACTATGGTCACCAAAACGATCATATCAATCGAATACCAGTTCGGAATAAACACCGGACACAACAACAGCCGACGGCATGCCACAACACATCCAGATACAGAGGGGCTGCTCACCCCCTGTGCTTCACCGAAGAAGTACTGGACCATGAATTTCCACAGGGTTTTAAACTTGTGAACATAGAGGCATACGACGAAACGACAGACCCAGGGGTCTGGATCGAGGATTTTATCCTGCATATTCACATGGCTCGTGGGGATGACCTCCATGCCATCAAATACCTTCCCCTCAAGTTGAAGGGACCAGCTCGACACTGGTTGAAAAGCCTCCCCGAAAATTCAATTGGGAGTTGGGAGGAACTCGAGGACGCTTCCAAGGCCAATTTTCAATGGACTTATGTCCGGCCTCCGGATGCGGACGATTTAAGTCACATAATCCAACAGCCCGGAGAGTCCGCCCACAAGCTTTGGACTAGATTCCTCACTAAGAAGAATCAAATTGTCGATTGTCCGGATGCCGAAGCCTTAGCGGCATTCAAACACAGCATCCGCGATGAGTGGCTCGCCAGGCACCTCGGCCAAGAAAAGCCAAGGACAATGGCAGCCTTAACAAGCCTTATGACCCGCTTTTGTGCGGGTGAAGATAGCTGGTTGGCCCATAAAGGCACCAGCGACCCAAGCACATCCAAAATAAGGGATGGCAACGGGAAGCCACGGCGTAATAAAAACAAACGTCAAAACAAGGAAGAGAGCCCGGATAACACAACGGTCAACGCCGGATTCAGGGGCTCTCGACCCAATCAGCAAAGGAAGCCATTTAAAGGCAGTAAAGAGGGACCGTCCGGTCTGAACAGAGTCCTGGACAGACTGTGCCAAATTCATGGCACCCCCGACAAACCTGCGAACCACACGCACAGAGAGTGCTGGGTCTTCAGGCAGGCCGGCAAATTAAATGCCGAACACAAGGGAAGGGAAACACTAAGTGAAGATGAGGATGAACCTCGCCAGCCGAACACTGGGGGACAGAAAAAACTCCCACCAGAGGTTAAAACAGTAAACATGATCCACGCGACTCACACATCCACGAGAAGGCACGAACGCGCGCTCAGAGACGCGTACACTATAGAGCCCATCATACCCACACATAACTACTGGTTGGCTTGTCCGATCACCTTCGATCACACGGACTGCCTGACTAGTATTCGGCGCGGAGGATCAGAGGCCTTGGTGCTTGACCCAATAATCGACAGATACCATCTCACCTATGTCCTCATGGACGGCGACAGCAGTCTCAATTTAATATACCAGGACACTATCCGTAGGATGGGGATAGACCCATCCAGAATTAGCCAAACAACACCACCTTTGAAGGGGTGATACCAGGCGTTGAAGCCTACAGCAGGGGCTCCGTCGTACTGGAGGTAACATTCGGCTCCCCAGGCAACTCCAGAAGCGAAGAACTACTCTTCACCATCGCACCCTTCCAAAGTGGCTATCATGCATTGCTTGGAAGAGCGGCCTTCGCCCGCTTCAACGCAGTACCACACTATGCCTACCTTACACTCAAGATGCCCGGTCCACGTGGCGTCATCACTGTTAACGGAAACACAAAGCGCTCTTACAGCATGGAGGAATACGCGACGGCTTGAGCTGCCGAACTCTAAGCGGCCTCCGATACCAAAAGCATGACTGGTCGTTAAGACCACGGACACGGTTAGACGAGTCCGGCAGCCCGGATAAAAATGAGCCAGGGCGCCGTATATGTAATCCCATAGAGGACACCAGGGGCTATCAATATTTATTAAAACCCCACCGTCGGCCTGACCTTATTTACAGTCGAAAGCCTTACACTTTTATCATCCATCGCACGCTTACGTCGTACTCTTTTTACACGAGTTTTTCTTTTTTACAGACACACTGCGTGCAATACCCTTCCAGGAAATGGCACAACGGAGATAAAGGCGCAGACGTGCAGCAGGGCCCCGCTCAAAGGTTTCTCTTTAGATTAAGCCCCTGTGTAAACCTTTTATATTGCCTCTTGCTGTTTACACATCCCATGGGTACTATACCCGCAGAGGGTACTGCCGTTATTGGCATTTCGCAACGACAAACTGATGCACGTACCTAGAAATATAGGGTTTATAATAAAAGGGCGCTCTTTAGCCCATTTTCTGTTACAAAGTCCGAATACATTCGGGAGTGTTCGGCGTCACGAGTTTGGCCTTATATGCATCAACTCTGAATCATGTCTTTGGTCAAATGCTGGGTTTGCCCGGCTCCTGGGTTTGCCGCCTTATGTTCCGTTCTTATCGGCTAAGGCAGCCAAAGGAGAACTACTGCGATTGTGCCCTAGTTATTCTGGATGAGCACCTCAGTAGAGAAAGCCAAAAACTGACTGTCATGATACATCGAGAGACTATTCAACCACTCGAAGACTTATCGGAATCTTTAGTATTCCTCCGCATTAACGAAGGACCGTTTCCCGGTCATGTACACACGCGCCCGTATTCGGATGCACGCGAAGGTACCAGGGGCTACATAGTAGCCCCACCGTTAAATTCCATGGCTAAGCGAAAGTGTTACAGCTATATAGTACAGTTGCCTAGTTCGACGTGCGATCACCTCCTTAATGGACCAAGATGTTGGATCAAGTGTGATTACGCATATTTTTTGCGAACACCCCCACATTTATGCGTGGGGGCTAAAGCCAACGACTGCTAACTTTTCAGATTACACATATACATAAAAACGGCCGCACAGGAGACATAATAATACTTTCAGGCAAAAAGTATAAATATAGCCTTGTAATCAAAATAACATTGTTTTTACAATGATTCGATTTGTCACTCGAACAAGACATTCTTCGAGCACTGCGCCTCTATTAAGCGGGCACCTTCTGCTACCTGCTCCAAGTAGTGCTCAGCCGGATCCTGGCCTCCTGCCGGATTCTGGGTCGCCACAATGGTGGCCTCCATACCTGTCCAATATGCTTTAACGCGGGCAAGAGCCATTCGTGCACCCTCTATGCACGCCGACCTTCTCATGGCGTCGATCTGAGATACGGCCCCGAGGAATTGTTTCACCAAACCAAAGTAACTGTCCGGCTTCGACTCCTTCGGCCAAAGATGGTCTATTACAGACCGCATGGCAAGCCCGGACAGCCTATGAAGTTCCGCCACGACAGCCATTTTCTCACTCAATGGCAGCGGGCGTGCGGGAGCATTGAATTGCGACCAGAAAAGCTTCTCCACTTCTTTATCACCTTGATCCTCGAAAAACTTGGCTGCATCAGTTGTACTCTTCGCCAAGTCCACATACGTGTCTGCAGGACTCCAGCGTCCATCTAGGGGAGCATACTTCAGATCCAAAGACTTCGTCTGCAGTAAGTAGTAGCCCCCAGCCGCGATTTTACCGTCCTGTCGAAGCTCCTCCAGCACACCCCTGACATCGGTCCACATCTCCTTGGTGGCATTAAGTGCCTTGTTAAGGTCAGCCAAATTAACCCGATTCTCCTTTTCAAGGAGCTCACACCGGTCGACGGCATTTTTCAACTCCACAGCCATTTCGGCTATCTTTTCCTCACTTCGACGATGAGCAGCCTGTTCAGCTCTCAACTCTTTGGCCGCATTTAGGGCAGCCGCATTGCTAGCCCAAGCTTGTTCCTTGGCCTGGGCAAGTTCTGCCCTCAGGGCTTCCACGGCAGCAGCTCCGTCTGCAGTCCAAACATGTCGCACTAATATTATGCCCCTCTCATATTTTCCTATACAACATAATAAGGAAAAGCAGAGCACATACCTTGTGACTCGTTCACCCGCTCGTTCACCAGCGCGATATCGGCATCAATAGATCCGATCTGCCTCCTTAGTTTGGCAACTTCAACGGACCGGTCGGCTGCCGGACCCTTAGATACCTGCGCATATGTACATCACAATCATTACTTACACAATATGATCCCCCATTTGCCGCCTACGGCGGGCAACCAGAGTCTCAGGGGCTACTATCCATATGGAGCACACCTAGCGCGTGCGACACAGCCAAAAAATAGTGTATTTTTTACTACATACCTCAAAGCTCTGAGCAGGCTCGTAAATGCTTCATTCAAACCGCTTGTGGTGGATGAAATCTTCTTGACCACCATGCTCATTAATAAGCAGTGCTCCTCTGAGAGCATAGCTCGCTCCAGAAGGCCCGTCGGTATGTCCGGCCGGACACCTAACTGTGTCGGACCCTTCTCATCGCCCCCCGTGGGAGCCGAATGCTTAGGGCTCAGGGCGGCTCACGTATTAGCTTCTGGCTTCGGCAGATCCGGACTCCTCCATGACGACACCTCGGTGTCACCCGCCTCATGAGGCAGAGATGTGGGTGGGGTCTCGCTCTCGATCATCTCCGAAGGAAGATCCCCCAAAGATGAACTTTGTTGAGAAGAGCTGCTAGCCGGACTGCAAAAAATGAATCCTGGTTATTAATCTCGGAGAAATGCAGTACTTTTGAATTAACAATTAACTCATAGCTCGGTTGAGGGCTGGCCCGTTGGCGAGCATGACGTGGTGAGGACGCCCGTCGGGGCAGAGCCCCTCGGCGACGCTTTCTTCCCCTGTTTGGGCATCTCCGTCTCCAAGTCTTCGGAGGCGGTCGTTTTCTTCCCACGCGGAGAGGAGGCCTTGGACTCCCCTCCCCGGCTATCCTCCTTTGGGGAGGAAGCAATTCCCCCAGTTCGGATGTGCAGTGTGTGAAGTTCGGCTTCACTGTCCTTTCCTTCGTCTTTCCCTGAGGGCATTTTGCTAAGCACCCGACCAAGGATCTTGGCTATGGTAGGACTAGACGAGCCTTCGGGAAGTGGCGCCGGACACCTGATTCTCTCCGCCTTGCTAAGCCATTCCTGGCCACGGAGGGTTTTCAGAATAATGACTATGACAAATAAAAATGAAGTGTCCAGTTTTAAGGTTACTTACTTGGGCATCTAGGCGATTGCAGCTTAGGCCCGCATCCTCGGTGGTGTTCGGACACTTTACTTGTGGTCCGAAGAATAATTTACACATCCCTTCGAGCTTCAGGCCGAAGAAGTGCTTAATAGTCCGCGAACCCTCTGGATTGAACTCCCACATCCGGAGAGGCCGGCGTTTGCACGGCAACATCCGTCGGATTAGCATTACTTGAATTATGCTGACAAGGTTAATGTCCTTCTTACGAAGCTCCCGGATACGGCTCTGCAGTATTGGAACATCACTAGCGGGCCCCCAATTCCATCCTACATTGGTCCATGACGCCAATTGTGACGGAGGGCCCGAGCGGAACTCGGGGGCGGCCACCCACTTTGTGCCTCTGGGAGCCATGACATAAAACCACCTCCGTTGCCATACATCAGATACTTCTGGGAAAGAACCCTCTGGCCATGGGGCATCGACGTTCCTGCTTATTATGGCGCCTCCGCACTCCACATGTCGCCCCTCGATCATATTCGGCTTCACACTGAAGGTCTTGAGCCATAAGCCGAAGTGTGGAGTGACGTGGAGAAAAGCCTCGCACACAATGATGAACGACGAGATATGGAGGATAGCGTCCGGAGCCAGATCATGAAAATCTAACCCGTAATAGAACATGAGCCCCCTCACAAAAGGATCAAGGGTGAGGCCCAAGCCGTGGAGGAAGTGAGGAACAAATACGATGCTCTCATTGGGCTCGGGTGTAGGGATGACCTGCCCTGGAGCAGGAAGCCTGTGCTGGATGTCGGCAGTCAGATATCCGACCTCCCTAAGCCTCGCAATGTCCTCCTCTTGGATCGAGGAGGCCACCCACCGACCTTGAGGGTTGGATCTGGACATATTGGAGGATCTGGGGTGTTTGAGCTTGGGTCTCGGGTGTTAGAACTCGAGGTGCGAAAAGGCGCAAGGGTGGTGGAAAAGAGGCATAGGCCTTGGCCCCTTTATAAAGGGGGTGAATATCAAGAGTCCTCAGCGTGACCGCTTGAGGCTTATGTAAAAACACACAGAGTCATGCCAACGGTCGTCGTGGGGTTGCGCACGCCCATCTTGATGGAAGATCCCGTAATAAGAGGAACACGATCTCTGCTTTGGCAGGGCGTGCCAATAAAACTGCCTCGCAACGCGAGTCAAGGTGGGCCAAGAAATACCGGTTCGTGTTGGGCCGGGCCATGATGCAAGGGCACGACGTACGAAGATTGCCAGCAGATCAGATTTATGCTATGTTCCCTACGATGGTATGTGAGGATCATCTCGCAGATCCGGACACGGTCTAAGTGTTCGATAATTACTTTGGAGTATTCAGAGATGGAACCCGCCTTGCAATGCCGAAGACAAAACTGCACGCCGGACTCATCGTCATTGAAGCCTGGTTCAGGGGCTACTGAGGGAGTTCTGGATTAGGGGGTATCCGGACGACCGGACTATATACTTCGTCCGGACTATTGGAGCGTGAAGATACAAGACTCAAGACTCCGTCCCGTGTCTGGATGGGACTCTCCTTGGCGTGGAAGACAAGCTTGGAGATCCGGATATTGTATTTCCTTCCTTGTAACTGACTCCGTGTAAACCCTAGCCCTCTCCGGTGTCTATATAAACCGGAGAGGTTGGTCCTTAGAAGGCCGATCACAATTACAATCATAATCATCATAGGCTAGCTTCTAGGGTTTAGCCTCTACGATCTCATGGTAGATCTACTCTTGTACTACTCATATCATCAATATTAATCAAGCAAGAAGTAGGGTTTTACCTCCATCGAGAGGGCCCGAACCTGGGTAAACATTGTGTCCCTTGCTTCCTGTTTCCATCAGCCTAAGACGCACAGATTGGGACCCCCTACCCGAGATCCGCCGGTTTTGACACCGACAGTGGGATCCTGGAAGCCATTTGCGGTTATACCAATGAAGAGTTGTATTCCAGCCTCACTGTTGTCAGGCGTGTTGTCTAGGGTGTACTGAAGCACAAGAAGTTCAAAGCTACTCCTTCATTTGTGAGGCATACTGTTCTTGTCAAGCTTACGCAAGAAGATGACGTGGCATGCCTCCACAAACAAGTTTATCAGTGGCAAGGCCACAAGGTTGTCTTCATGAAGGTTCATAGGATTGAGCTGCTGCGGGATGTCCTCGATGATGTTCATGGCAAGGTCAGTCTTGTGTCCAACCCAAATTAGATCAAGGCATGAAATAATTGCCCCAGCTAGTGTTCAGTAGTAGTTTGGATTGTGTCTAATTATCCGAACCTTCCTGTTATCAACTCCTATGGGGCTAGTACTCTGTTTGAATCCTTCTATGGGAACTGCTGCTACTTTTGTGTGCCCGTGAATCATGTGAGAACCATCATAATTATTTTTGAAGCAGATTCGTCCTCACTAGTTTTTTCGTGAATATGGCATGGTAAGACATAAGTTGTCATGGTTTATCATACGAGCAGTGTGTGTTGGATGAAATAGAGCTCTCGTTCGAGAACTGTGCGCCAATGTATACATAAGTACTTGTAAACACGGTTGGTGCTACCCCACATGTAAGCAGTTGTGCAAAACACGGCACATTGGCTCAGCTCGCTTCAACACTAGGCTATCGACCAACTAACAATCAACAATCTGCTATCTAACATATAAGCAACTATGTATCTTGTTACAATGGTTCATGCAGTTAACTGAGACCACATTGTAACAAATTCCAAACATTCACACGCTAGTCCAGCGCTCATGTGGAACACTCACATTAAACTCGTCTTCATAAAAAACTTGAAAAGCATAAGTTAGGCAATTTTATACATCTCAATGATTCATAGAACATAACAAACATATACTAGTTCACAGCAAAATACAAAGTTGTGAGAAGGTTTACAAATCAGGAAAAAACAAGCAAGGCTTCTCTGAGCAAAGGGCCTCCCGGCAGGCTTAAATTTCCTGGAGTTCACTCTGGTTTTTTCTTGTTTCCGCCATCCAGGGTTAGGTTCTCTCATTCCAGAATAACTAATTATGTGGTCTCAGCTGGAATGCTGAACTGAACCATGCAGTGTACTGACCATGTGAAGTTCTTGTGCATTCCACTAAATTTAAGCACCGCTATTTGCAGAAATAAGCATACCACAATGCCTCTTGTCCGCGCACCTGTCCAAAAAACTGCCGTGAAGCCGTGCTAGCTAGTCCTCGGTCCATGGATGAACTGGTAGAAAGTGCATTCCAGACTAGGATGCAGTTGTTTTTGCTCGTCCCTGCACTGCAATCAGGAACTAAAACATATGAATCAGCTTCTTTTAGATTGCGTTGGTCATTCTACCTTAGTTACTACCAATGTAGGGATACCTTGAAGACGGGAGGTTAGACGACGGTAACGAGGGATAGCCATCTCATTTTGCGCAGTTGTACTAAAACTGAGGTGTGTGCTTTTGATTGCGCAGATAGAAATGATACAGAGATAAACATCCCGAAACGATATGGAGACAGACATCCCTGTTTGCGCAAATATGAAATACGGTTATTTAAAAAGTGACAGATATTTGCAGTGGCGTATGATTAACAACAGCATCTATTGTGTTATAATTGGCACTAGATTGACAGTATGAAGAGTCCTTAAGTAAGTAGCATCACATCACATCAACAATGCCACTAGATTAACATGCAGAACAATAGCATTAGTATTACTATCGTGAGAGTAGCACATGGTCAGTAAATGTGCAATCAAATTTGTGCAGTTCCACTGGGATGAAGCAATGTTAGCGGTGTGAGATTTAAGTGTAACTGCAAAAACACAATTCATGGGAACTAAAGCAAGAGGGAAGCACTTCATAAAATGGTGGTGGCATTGCTTCAATTTATCGACAGCACTAGACCATTACTTATAGTGACATTAGGTGGCATTGCTTAATGCTGCATGTGATTTTACATTAACGGTAGTGATATGGGCATAGGGACAGTAGGGGCATAAAGTGGTGAGGCAGATGTGGCTGCCGAGAGTGGCAAACACTCAGGCAGCATGTCTGCATTTGTCCCATTTTTTATCTCCTCGGCGACATTTTCCTATGTGAGCACAGGAAATCTAGACCTGCTCATTCTCATTTCCGTTGTCCCCCAACACCCGTCACTTTCTTTCCTTTCTCAACCAAGAGATAGGTCCACTTCTCCCCACCCTTCGCCATCCACCATGCTTTCTTCGTCTTTTCAACCAAGAGACCGGTTGGGTAGCTAGTATCTACTACTTTCCCTTGTTTCCTCTTAGAACCAAGTCCTAGATTCATGCTACATGTTTCCCACTTTCTTCCCTGTTTGATCCAACACTTAGAGTCGACTGTATGAACTAGCTTTACCTCTAATAATAGTAGAAGTCTAGGTGACTTTGGAACAGCGGATGGAAGTAGAAAAAGATCCACACGAAGGGAGCTGGGTAGTAGAGCAAGGCAGGTTTCAAAGGAATATATACCTCAGGGTCGTCGGCATGTGGAAAAGACGGTGTCGGGAGGCCGCATCTTGGCCACAATACTGCAGGGAGGAAGAAGGGGTCAGAGGCCCTCCCGGGCCGGCGCTCTCTCGGAGAGAACGGCACGGCCGCCAATCGGGACGCGCGGGCCGTTGGTCTCCACCCTCGTCGCTGACGACGGCGTGAACGATGCACCTACACCCCTGCCCCGGTCGAGGTTGTCCGGCCGGATTTGTGACCAGCCGTGAGCTGAGTGAGAGTGTGGCCACCTATGTCTTGCTTAGATCTGGAGAGCATGAGAGAGTGAACAAGAGGAACCCTAGTAAAGCAAGCGCTAAGGCTCCTGCTTATATATATATAGTGGAGTGATTTTGTTGTACCAGCTTCAAAAAAATATGCTCCTACGTGTACCCGCGAGTGGGTGTGAGGGAACTAGTGCGTGCGTGCACCTCTTCTCTTCGTGAGAGTACAATATACTATGCCCAAAGAACGTTCACCGTAAGAGTAATAGTATAAGTGTGTGACGTGTGAGCTAAAATAAAATGTGCGCAACGTATTTTGATTTTTAGAAGTTCTGAGGGTAGGGTGTGAAGAGCACATATGTGCGTGACGTCCACCTGCAGATAGACAGTGGGTACGACGTGCGAGTCTGCGAGAGGACTCGGGAGAGTCATGACTCGTGAGGGTGCGTGTGCGTGAGAGAGAGGGGGCACATATCAATGCAATGCATGTGTCCATAAATCATTATCCGACAAACGTTCACCACAAGCCTTTTCCTGACGAACGCTGTAAGAACCGTTAGATCGGCATCCGACAGTGTCAGTTTTGCCATGTTATTTAAGAGAACAGCCACTCCTCCTACACACAAATCTTCCACGTGAGTATTAGCAACTGCCGTATGCTCCCTCCGTTCTGAAATGCAGTGCATATAGCTTTATTGAAAATTCGAACCTCGCAAACTTTTACCGAGTTTTCGTGTACCAAATTGCACATGTAGAATACCCTGTATATATCATTTCATTCATATTCGAGAGGTAACTATAAAGATGGGTGAGGAGTCTACAAAGAAAGACCATCGTATCACCTGCAGCAATTTCAACCATCCTTTGGTGTCGAGGAATATCATAGGAACTCTATATGATATGAATTTTATAGGATTTTTTCCTTTAGAGCCAATTGGTTCATAGGAATAGATTCATATACTCCACATTTCAAAGGAAATAAACTTGATATCATTTCTATAGCTTTAGAGCCACTTGTTTCATATGAATGGATTCCTATACTCCCTTAATTTTAAAGGAAAGTAAACATTAGTGTATATTCAATAAAAAAGTTCCTATGATATGAACCAAATTACATCTCTTTTCTAATTCCTCCTCATAGGAATTGAGATACATGTCATCTCTAGATTCAATAGAAAAGTCCCTCTGATGTGAACCAAATGACATCTCTTTTCCAATCCGTACTCATAGGAATTGAGATGCTCCATGTCATCTCTTTCCCTACAACTTCCATGTATACATCTTCTATTCCTAAATAGGTAGTACAACCCACTAGTAGCTTTTTTCCAAAACATGCAACTATGGCACAAGAACTATATAGTGTGCCAATAACTTTGAAAGATGGTCGCTGGATAAAGCTAATCTGACAGTGCAGAGATAGGCAAATCCGAGCACAACTGCCATATGATAGCATCAACATTCCACCAGATCAGCCACATGTGCAATTTAGAAGACTCCATGGTTGAACTTAAGCGTAATGCACAAACCTCAAAACACAAGCACTTCTCCTTTGTTCTAGAATCTTCTGTATCATAATTGATTGTTTTTTTTCTAAATGAATTGCCATTATTTGTTTTTTACTTTATGCTTTACAATGCACAACCCCATGAATCTTAACATTTTTATAAAACTAATTGATTTTGAATGAGATGAGCTATAAGAACTAAACGAACATCTACATCATGCATATATGACTCAAAGCTTTACATGCTATAGTGTATATTTCTTCATAATTTGGTTTCGAAATCTGATGCGTTCAATACATGTGTAGCTCACTACTTTTGAGTAGAGTAGCAAATTTCACGCGGCCCCGGGTATATCAAAATGCAGGGCCCATGCATCATTACCTTTCGGTCGAACCCACGTCCACAATTTTTTGTACGTACTATATCTCCACTGGTCCCCGAACCCAAAATGCTGCCTCGTTCCCGTAAACCCAAGCGGCCCACACATATTTAAGGCGTCGACTCGAACCCGTTTACTACAACGTGGCCCCGCACGCTGTAGTACTCCTACAAACCCTACCACCGCACTCATCATCGGTTTTCTTCAAGAGGACGAGGGAGAAGCCGATTTGTAGTGGAGGCGCTTTCAAAAAAAGGATCCGTAGTGGAGACCCCTACCCTACGGTGCCCTAGGTAGCTTCCGCACGCATCATTGTTTTCTATTTTCTTTATGCTCTTGCGCCCTAGAGTGAAATGATGGTTGCTTCGTCCGTCCAGCTTAATCCGAGAAAGGTGGGGCTTTGTGATTTGACCCCTCATCGCTCATTTTCTACTACTGCGGTGCTACGACCGGGGCGCCTCCAATTCCAACCGCTGCTCCGAACTGTAATTTGGTGCATCGCACATGGAACAAGATGGTGGATGAGCCACATGTCGGCCAAAGGGGTCCTGTTAAGTGTGTCGCCATTTCGTGTGCGGACTGACCCTGCTTGAGTTGCTACGCCAACACGACAGGAGCAGCCTACCACTTGGTTTTGCTCCTTGGTGAATCCTGACTATATTGATCTAAAAAGATACATGCTGAACTACCCTCTCTGTCTCGGTTTTTTATTTTTAGGCGTCTCGGTTTATAGGGCCTGCACGTAGTTCTAAGTCATGCATTTGACTAACTAAATATGAGTTACTATGTCACAAAAAGTATATCATTGGATTCTTAAGCGGATGTAGATGTATTTAAAAGTCGAGGGCGGGGCTTTTCCTGCGCGGTAGGCGGGGCAGTTCCGCCTAGTCGGTTTGACAGAGACGCGAGAAGACGAGGGAGTAGGCTAGTGCAAACGTAGGGCTGTGTGATTTGACAGCGAGTTACTGTTGGACAGGTAGGGCCACGTGATTTGACATGCCATTATCATTTTAACTACGGCACTACGACCGGCGTGAGTCTCCCGATTCCTGACCACCTCCATACAGGTGCCTCTCCCAGTGCTCCACCATCTAGTAGAGGCTGGCTCTTGCATGAGAGCCCACTTCTCCACTTTTTTCTTGCCTCTCTTTCCTACACATATGCAAAAATGCCATGTAAAGTGCACTATTGTACTTAGGTTGGTCGTAATGGAGAGTATCATATACTAGTATCATGCATATGATACTTTTGTATGATACTACATCCGTAATGCATTGTATCATGTGTTGGTATCATAGGATAGTTTATTTATTGTCATGCATGACACATAGTAGCACATCATTTAATATGATACAGTATCATATTATGATACTCAACTCTCTCTTTTCTTCATTTAATTCGACGTCACCTAATCAAGACTGCATAGTTGGCATGCATGATACTACTACCTATGATACTCCCATTACAAGCAGCCTTACTTGCTCCTACATGTGCTAAGCTTGCCACATAGGCATAAAGTCTGATGTGGCAAGTTAATCAAGAAGAGAGCGACTAGTTTGGTGACCCAAGGAAGAAACGGTGCTAAGCGCGTGTACCTAGGTGAAAAGACAATTTTGAGTCTATAGCTAATTAAATGAAGCAAACTTAGCAACAAAAAACTAATAAGCACACCATTTCATTGGAAGAGGTCACTCCTTGGCAAATGCAATAAATACTAGTACTCCCAGTGTTGCATAATATAAGAACGTTTTTGGCACTACACTAGTGGCAAAAACATTCTTATATTGTGGGATGGAGGGAGTACAAAGAAATAGATAGAGAGAAGTAAAAAAATACACTTATAGCCAACCTTATAGCTAACCTTGTTGTAGTATGAGTGACTAAGTGATGACTATCACTACAAAAAAATACACTTCCCTGATGATACATGTTTGTCACAGTAGGTCACGTTTTTTGTCATGCATGTACATCCATGACAAATTTATGATAGAATCAAGATAGTCATACCTGTGCTATCGTAGAAGTGTTCCATGACATTACCAAAATTATCATCACGTAAGTGTCCACTTCCATGACGATAAATCGCACATCACAGAAGTGCTTTCATCTAGGGTGACCGACACATGGCATCCACCGTAACGGAACATCGTTAAGCTATCGGGTCGGGTTTTGGATCCGTTAACCCGTTAACAGCCCCGACCAATGGGGATTTTCCACGTGTAAAATCATCATTGGCTGGAGGAAACACGTGTTGGCTCATTGTTGGGACAGATTTCATCCACTCATTGGACAGAAGGCGCCTATTATACGTCGACATGTGGCACGACCCAACAGAGGCCCATTCCTGTGAAAAGGCCGGCCCGTTTAACTTGGTTAAAAGGTGACGGGCCGGCCCATGGAAAGCCTGTTAACGGCCTGTTCGCATATAGCCCATTTACAGCCCGCTAACCCAAGGCCTGTTACGCCCTATCCGAATTAGGCCCAGTAGCGTCATCTGGGCCATCCAATATGATTCCAGCCCATTTTCACTTCTGGCCCATGTATGGCCCATGACGTCTTTCGGCCCATATGAGGCCCTATGTAACTCTTGGCCTATTAATGGCCCGTGGTGAAACTGGCCCGCAATGAACAGTGTATTACTTTAGACCCATTAACGGCCCATGGTGAAACTGGCCCGTAATGAATAGTGTATTAGTTTATACCCATTAAGGGCCCGTTATTCAGTTGGGCCGTTTCCAGCCCATGTTATCTTTCGGCCTTCTCAGAGCCCATTTATTCTTGGGCTCATTTGCAGCATTCGGTTATTTACGGCCCGTTACTGTCATTTTCTGCTTGTGGGCCAAATTCAGCCCGTCGTTACAGTCGGACCGTTTGTGGTCCGTTAGTCCGTTGGGCCATTTTCATAGCATCACCAAATACGGCCTATTAACGGCCCGTTATGGTCAGCCAATAAAATGTACGATTTCCATTATAGGCCCGTCTACGGCCCATTAAAGGCCAGTACAAGACCCATAAATGAGTCGGCGGCCCATGGATCCTGCATGACGTAGAAGGGCCATGGACACTGCAAGACGTAGAAGGCCCATGGATCCTCCGAGATGTAGAAGGCCCATGGATCCTACAAGATGTAGAAGGCCCATGGATCCTACGAGACGTAGAAGGCCCATGGTCGGGCAAGTTGGCCCCCATTTGAACGATATAACATATTCAAAGAATTATCCTACTCAATACTATCACCTCTAAAAAGCATACACTATACAACAAAGAGATCAAGGCATAGAAAGGTAGAACAATCCTACACTATACAATAAAGAAATTACAGCCGATTATACCCACTGTGCATTATGGTACGGCACAGGTGATAATAAAGCATACACAAATAGCAAATTACATACATTGGGAAAATACGTCTCATACATCATGGACGCGCATCAACTTAACTCCATTCGAACTATAATCTCTTCAGAAAATAGGATTGGCCGGATTCAGATAGCACAAATTTCAGTCTGGAAAATCTCCAGTTCCTTCATGGTTACCTCAGTGTCTTGTTTCATTTTTTGACTCCTGCATCTAATACCTGCATGTCCAGTCTCAACTTGTTGATTATACATTGACAATCATGTACACGTTGTCTTGCCACCTCTAGTTGATGCTCGAGAACATCAGCACATTCCAATTCCAATCCATAATCATTTGGTAACAGCCATGCCGCACTGCTCGCAGATTTTTGTGTTGATGTCACTTCATCCTGAAATGTTTCTGTAAGTACACATGACTAGGGCAAAAATATAGTTACAACAGTGAAGCGAACAAGACACTATTTTGTACTACATGGCAAAACAGGACTAACAATAATATTACACGTCACTTTCACACACAAAATGTTACACGTCATGAAGCATAAGCAGGTTATATTTTAAAAATTATAAAAAAGATAGTCTGTGCAGCCTGCATACAGAAATCCCTCTTAGCTCACCAGAGGAGCATGATGTTGGGGCCCAATCGAAGACACAGACAAGTTACAAATTTAGACAGCATGTTGCGTATAAGTAAGCAAGCAGTTGGCCATTCCGTACCTCAATTAAAGTCTTAGGGAGCATAATGAATAGCAGAGGGTTTCATACAAACATACTACAGCAGGCAAAACTATGCAATCATTAGCATAGTATAAAATAGATTGTGAGCCTCATGCAATAATAGTTGGTTAATAGACTTCAAAGCTTCAGGCACACTTCGGCAGAGTAATTAAATGGTAAGGCCTTTAATTATGTTAACTAATAGTGATACAAGTACCGAACATCAGGCATAATTATTTGGGCATCTCATTAAGTGAGGACAAATAAAGCAATTGAAAAGAGAAAATTAACTATGCCTGAAACAAACAAGGAATTGAACTGTTGAGTTGCATACAGTGACCTATCTTAGTAGGTTGAAGAGGCTCAGCGCAGCTCCTACTTATCTTGCAAGGCTCCTTCCTAACATCTTGTACTTGGAAATCCTCAATCTTATCTTCATTGCACCCCCTCTGCAAGGTGACACAAACTAGTTACTCGTCTCCTTGGAAGATAAATATGCATACTTTCTAGTCTGTGAACACAAAAGGATGAGATTATAACAAAACAACACCACATAATGAAACATGCCGCATCTCTTGCACTTGCACACTATGAAATGAGCATTTACTATGTCTGCACTATGTAAAAACTAGGCATACCTTCGAATTGGATCTCCGGGTACTCTTGGAGAGCCTACTGTAGTGTACAGCCAAACCTTTATTCACCTATGAGTTAGACAAGGCCCCACTATAGCAGCCCTTAGTGTTTAAATCGTTGACAAGCTTTGTTAGAGTGTTAGGTCAAGAACAACAAGTAATCAAAGCAAACAGTCCTAGTATGGCTGGCTGATGCAAACAAGCAATTGAACAGATGTGTGAGAAAATCTTACATATCAAGAAAAGAAGCAAAGAAGGAGGCTTAAAGACCATCACTTGACTGACCAGATTTAAGGGGCATTTAAACATCATGTGCAACGTATGAACTAACATAAACATTGCATATTCCAGATTCTACAATGGAATGCACATGTACTAGGTTATGCCATGTATGATAATGCCTAAATGTACAGATAGCATGTAGGAGTGATTCATCATTGCACGCACAATTGAATTGCAGGTTAAGGGCCAGTTCAATTCCGCCTTTTCAGGGTATATTGTCAAAATAAGCCATAAAAGATGTAAAGAAGTCATTTTTGAGTTATGGGCTTGGGCTTAACTAATTTCGCTTTGGAGGGGGGTGTTTTGGGTAGAACCTCACTAAAAATTGAAGGGAAGGGGAATAGTGAAATGACTCTGTTGTCTGCCTATATTACACTCAAAATGTAACTGCTGACGCCTATGTCACACCTGACCCTCAAGTAAAAACAAACACGTAAGTATTCATTGCCCTGCCTGCTTGCATCTCCTCTCCCCTTTCCCTCTACCTCGATCCCATGCCTGCAGCACTAGGGTTCCTCCAGCAAGCCGTCGCCACTAGTCCCATCTGGCCTGGTCCTCGACGATGCTATGTCCAGCTAGGCTACATGGCCGGCGGGTAGGGGCAAATCTCCCTGGCTGCTCCTCCCTCTGGCGCCGCCCCTCATTCTCATGGTCTCAAGCAGCTGCTCCACTGTGGTTCGTCCAACGCACTACTCCGGCGGGCACTGCACAACTATGGCTGATGCCACACTGTGGTAGAAGGCACCTTGTTCCCCCTCCCCTCCTCCCAGGCCATGGCCTTGAGGTGTTGTTGAAGGCTGAGCTCATCCAACAAGGTGAGGATCTCCTCTGATTTTTGCCAAATTTTCATTCTGATCCACTATACGATGAATTGCTATGAGCTGCTTCTGCTTTTGCTATATGACGCATTGCTATGAGCTGCTCCTGCTGCTGCTATATGATGAATTGCTATGAGCTGCTGCTGCTGTATGATGAGTTGCTATGAGCTGCTGCTGCTGCTATATGATGAATTGCTATGAGCTGTTGCTGCTGCTATATGATGAGTTGCTATAAGCTGCTCCTGCTGCTGCTATATGATGAATTGCTATGAGTTGCTCCTGCTGCTGCTATATGATGAATTGCTATGAGCTGCTGCTGGTATATGATGAATTGTAGACTGCTGCTGCTGTATGCTGAGTTGCTATGAGCTGTTGTTGCTGCTATATGATACTTTCAGGTGGTGCTGCTATATGATAATAACTAGCCACTTGGACCATCGAATTTCAACAAATAATGGTTCTTCATTTAAATGTGGGTCACGCGTTCTTCGTTTAAATTAGGCAATGGGATCTCTATGGAAAACATTGACCAAAGTAGATTGTGCCAAGTAGATGGTATCTTTGTATTTGCATTTTGAGCAAATAGTGATAGTCTGTTTTCTTATCATATTAATTACTGCATTGGGTTCAATTTGTGATGTTTGCAACTCAAATTAATTTCCATATGTGCAGCAAAATGAAAAATATATATAATGCAATCTAGACTTTCCACTGATCATACTAAAGATAAGCTGAAAACGCAATGAAAAGAACTGGTTGGCGTATTACATGGAGCTTATATTCATAGGTGCTTATTTTCTTAGGATAACTCGTAATAACTGTCCCTAAGAAACTTGGCTAATAGAACTGGCATACAAATAACATGTCACGATGATTGCAATGGAGGAGTGACGTACCATAGCACACTGTATAGGCTCACTGTTGCCTCTCCTTTTTTTGCGATGTTCCATGAAATTGCCACATACATCTTGTACTTTTTCATTGTGTAACCCTATCTGCAAGTTGACATGGCTAATTTCAGACATCTCTACATGATACTACATTGCATATCCCTTGCACATATTTAAACCACCAATTAACGATTGTGTGCGTACCATAAACTAGCCATGACTCTGTATGCTGGACTGGCAGGCACTCTAAGGGAGCCTAATGGAGTGCACTGGAATTCCTACATGCTACCTACGATTTTGTGTAATGTACTGCCCCTGTTCCTAAATATATGTCTTTGTAGAGATTCCAGTATGGACCACATACAGATGTATATAGATGCATTTTCGAGTGTAGATTCACTCATTTTGCTCCGTATGTAGCCTATAGTGGAATCTCTAGAAATACTTATATTTAGGAACTGAGGTACGAGGTAGTATCATGTATGACATCTACATATCTAATTTAGCAGCCAGTAGTAGAAATCATTGTCTGCACAAAGGGATTACTGGTCAAAAATCCTAGCAAAGCACGCTGGCAGGCACAGAACAATACAAGAGAGAGAGACGCGCTTACAAGATCATAGCAATGCCTCAGTCCAGGATCTTGGTTGGCCAAGCTATTAGATCCAGAAGAAACATCGTCCTTGTAGTTTTTGCCAGCTGCATAACAGGTAACAGCGACCGGTTAGTATATTTGAAGTACATCGGGCAGGTGATGCTGGATGGGTTTAAAGATGACAAGTACCTAGGTCGTGGCGGGTGCTTGGCATCTCTCTAGACAGTGGGAATCAGGTTAGAAACGTCGAAGGTGATGACGCTGCGCTGGCCGGTAAGGAGATCTAGAACCGTCGAGTAGGGTGTTTGTGGAGCGGCTCCGGTAGGGTGGACTACGGTGTGGGCGAAGCGGATCTGTGGCCGTGGACGAGGGCGTAGGTGAAGCTGCTCCGGTGGTTGGGTTAAGGATGGTGTCGATGATGCGGATCTGCGGCCGTGGACCGGGCGTCAGAAGCTGCTCAGGTGGTTGGGTTAAGGATGGTGTCGACGATGTGGATCTGCGGCCATGGACGGGGC
>NC_057810.1:203615597-203617147 GCF_018294505.1 Triticum aestivum | reverse complement strand
GAGAGGGGAGGGGAGAAAGGGCGATGAAGTACGGACGGCGTGATGTAAGATGCTCTGGTGCTGTGGAGTTAGTCGTTTTTGCGGGAGGGGGAGAGGAAATGGGGGTGCCGTGTAGTGGGGGGAACCGGAAGTTACCAAATCAGCCCCGACCTATCATGTAGATGAGGGCGGTATTGTAACTGTTGGTCTCCATGCACCAAGGAAAAAAGGGGGATTTCGCATGCTAAAGGTGGCGGAAATTTTAGAAGGAGGCGGGAGATTTTGCCGCCTGCGGGATCGTTCATATCCAGTTTCAACTAATTTTGGACTGTGCTAGCGGGAAGGTCATGCTAGACTATGTACACGGGGCACGCGTCAGTAGTTAATAACTGGTGTGAAGTCCACCCCAGAAAAAAGACAATAACTCAGGATGATGCTTATAACTTGGACGTTCACACGGGCGCGGCCAATCGTACGGGTGTAGTGGCGCGTTCACAAAAAAAGGGATCAAACGCTCAGCCTATGTATTTCTCGTGTAAATAGATAATTTAGTGCCATTGGTTATTTACTTTAAACATAATGCATTGACGTGTTACTGTCGAGGCGCACAAAAAGAAATGGATATTGTAGTTAGCTACTTAAAAGTGTTACCTCATATGATTACATAGCCTCCATTTCATAAATTGCGTACCCGTTGTTCATATATGAATATTACATATATTACTTCAAAATAGAAACTTAAATCATCCAAGACTAATGAATTTGAATGCAAGAGTAACAATGGTGCATGTGCATGATAGCTACATTGGTTATTTCAAGAAACATCACTGTAACTTTGGCATGCAACTGAAAAAGGTTTATTTAAATAGAAAAAAATGTGATATGTGAGTATCCAATCTTTATAGCGTTGAATTGATATTGTACCTATGGCCATGATACGAAGTAGGTATTGACTTATGTTCAAGCGATGCACGTCCATGATCGCTAGATAGTGATACGTGAATGAATTGTGCAATCTCTCTCACACGCATACATATCTCATTTCCCTGTGGGCATCGGAATCACACATGCGCACTTCATGTATTTCTCTCCCTCCGTCAGGGTTAAATTCGTCTTTCTACCCCATCCTACAAGTCTCTCACACAGAAACACACACACTCTCTATGTCTAACACGCCCACCCCTTTAATTCCGCCCACCCACAGCCACTAATGTCTCAAAGTATACTAATGTCTATCACACATATGCTATCTACCTATCCCTTAATATAGCTAGATATGTGTCACACAAACTCCTTCTCCCTACTAGCAAGATGCCCATGTGTGTTGCACGGAACATCAAGATGCATTTGTATGAGAAGTTTATCTTGTGGGAGAAAAGGATGAACGAGGGAATGCCTTATTTGCAAATGTGGAGAGGGGTGTGGGTATCTTTTTGCACAATTGCCATATTTTCCTTCATGTCCATTGGATATAAATCAGATGGCCTATATTGCAGGATGGCAGGAACACCATCATCACCAACTCTGTTTTTTTATAAGAGTAGAGATATGTGAGTGTCACTGTCCCCTCC
>NC_057810.1:203592096-203615243 GCF_018294505.1 Triticum aestivum | reverse complement strand
ACTACCCGGCACCGAAAGAGTAGGGTGGCACGTCGATCATGATAATAATCTATCGACTCGTCTTTGAAACACACACACACAAACACACACACACACACTCGCTAGTTGTGCCTCTGTGCCTACCGCGCACACTCTTGATACGTCTTTCTCTCCCCCCCCAACAATGACATTAGAAGGGTGACAACTTGATCTGATCATAATCTGTCAATTGGTTTCTCTCTCAAACATTGTGTCTCGGTGCCTCACTCGGTAGCCCCCTTGATATGTAGACTTCTTGCGCGCGCACAACTATAGTGACGATGACGCTGAACCCAGTGTGCCTTGTTTTTACCGGCCTCATGTGATAGTTTTCACCCTGTTTTCTGTTAATTAACAAGGCAACCTTTTCTTTGTTACTACTAGTGAATCTGAAATCATTCGGGGCAAACATAAAATATATCACTTCAACCCAATTATCGCAACAACTATTTTAAAAGAAAATAGCTAGCTGCCCGTGCGTTGCACGGAACATCAAGATGCATTTGTATGAGTAGTTTATCTTGTGAGAGAAAAGGCTGAACGAGGGAAGGCCTTATTTGCGAACATGGAGAGACGTGTGGGTATATTTTTGCAAAATTGCCATGGTTTCTTTCCTATCCGATATAAATCTGACGGCCTATATTGCAGGATGGCACGCACACCATCATCACCAACTCTGTTTTCTACTCCCTCCGTCCGAAAATACTTCTCATCAAAATGGATAAAAATAGATGTATCTAAAACTAAAATACGTCTAGATACATTTCCTTTTATCCATTTTGATGACAAGTATTTCCGGACGGAGGGAGTATTTGTCTTTTTAGAGATTTCAACAAGTGACTATGACCAGACCTTACCAACATACTCAAAAAAGTAGTCCATAATTTTGATGTTACCCTCTTTTCTTGGCGGTGCAGTGCCATCTAGATACCTCATAAATAAATCAAGGACAAATCTGACCCCTTCCTGAAAAGACATTCGTAGCAAAATGAGTGAATATACACTCTAAAATATGTCTACATACACATCCGTATGTGGTAGTCCATTTGAAATCTGAAAAAGACAAATATTTAGGAACAAATGGAGTATATATAAGAGTAGACATGGAGATATATCTCCAGCATGGTATACAACAAAAATGTGCTGGGCTGGTTAGCGTCGGATGCTCGCAACGCGATGACATGAGTTCGAATTTTGTCTTTTAACTTTAGATTTGTATATTATATATTACTCTACTTATTTAATATATACTTCTTTCGCTACTGTACTGACAGTGGAACCCACAGAGTACTTAGAATATTAAGGATGGACTTGTTTCTTTTTAACTTTCTGTACGAAGCTGTAGCCACCCTGCAAGTCACGTGTACACTGTACATGCAATTAACTTTTTATAGAGGGACAATCATACAGGCAATTAACTCAAATGGATTGGATGTCACTCTATTATTTCCAGCATAAAGAGCATCTCCAACGGCAGCCGGCAAATTTCCTCCCGCTTCCTTCCGCAGAGGACGACATCAAACGCCAGCGGCATACATTTTTACAACTCTAACCAACCAGATGAAATTCGTGCAAACACGGACTGATTTCATATAAGCCTGAAGGATTTCATATAAAAAAGTCGGATCTTCATATAAACATGATGGATTTCATTACATTTACATGAACTAAGAGGTGCCAATCCGGCTCTCTTGTATAATTAATACTCCCTCCGCCCAGAAATACTTGTCCTAGAAATGGATATATCTAGACTTATTTTAGTTCTAAATGGCCGCCCGCGGATCCCTTTGTCTTCCTCATGTCCGCCAGACACTTGCGGGGTCGACGAGGGTCCTCGGAAGAGATGAAGCAGCAAAGAAACGACCTGAATCTGTGGTCGTCGCCTCGGCAGTGGCCTTCATGGGTCCCAAGCGGCGGCGGCCTCCCGTGTTCTACTTCTCCTCGATGATGGCGGCGGATAGGGAGAAGCTGGCCACCGACTCGTCGCTCTCCATGCACCCGGCTTCTGTCTCTGCCTGCATGGTGCTACCGCAGGCATGGGAGGCGCGCCCATAGACACGGGAGGCGCAGCCACCGCAGACACTGGTGGCATGGTACGACGCGGCAGCGACGGCGCCCGTACCGGCATGCTCGCCACCATGCCGGCGTGGAGCAACTCAGCACTCCTCATTGAGCTGAACTAGAGTGGCGAGTTGCTGAACCATGCGCCTGCTTGGGGCGGCAACTGGCTTCATCGAGCCAAGCGAGGTTGGTGAAGCACCGAGCGGCCTCGCCCGTATCCGGAGGGCTCGGCGGGCCACCCTGCCGGGTAATATGCCGGAGAACGGCTCATCGGAAGCCATCAGAAGGGTGGAGAAAATGGTGAAGGAGGAAACGGGGGAGCGGCAGAGGGGTGCGATTCTTGCCCGCTGTCTGTTTGGCCTCGTGTAAATAGAGGGCGGACGGTAGGAGCTTGGCCAGTGCCTGGCCTCATTTAAACCGAGGGCGGATGGGAGGAGCTCGGCCGGTGTTGTGTTTAATTCCGGCCCGCTCATGAACAAACGTGTGGCCGGACTAGGATTCTCGGTTTGCATGCGGGTCTAACGTAGGGGTTTAATGGAGGCGCCGGGCGTGCAGCGGGCAGTGCAGTACTATTCGATTTGACCACATTAATGAGCCGTCAAAGCACAAAGGCCCTCGCCTCTCGTGAAACCGACCGAGCTAGACTGCCCCGCCCCCTAGCCTTTTAAAAAATGTATATACTCCACTTTTGTACAGTAGTAGTATCAATGGATTGCGCCATGGAGCAAAACTTGAAATTAAAAAAAAGGTGGTACATATAGAGAGCGCTCGTGAACTATGTGTCATACATGGCAATAAATAAAGTACTACATGATAGTTATACGATACATGGCGCAGGAGTACTAAGTATTATTAATACAGTTTTGCTAGAACTCACCTAGATGAGATATAATTTGGTCTCATTCATCTTTTATAGCCATTGGATGTGATGCTATAAGATGTGTGTGTGTTGACGTGGGTTGTATTTGTTCTTGTGCAACGAACTAACCACTGCATGTCATGTTTGATAGTCTCAAGTCAATAAAAGCATACAAGCCCCACATCTCTTCTTGGTTGATTCCTCTATTTATGTCAAAAAATAAGAAACAACATGAGAGTTAATGCACCACGCCTATGTGTTAGTATTTGGTTTTCGTAAGATGACTTACTCACCTAGACGGAGGGAGTATTTGATTTGACAGTGGGCGGCGCAGTTCCCGATACGCCTTTAATGCAGACGAGGGAGGGAGTAGCGGTTCTCGATATGTTGAACGGCCAATGCATCCTCCTTCAATTAATGCACGAGGGAAGTAATGGGAGGAGGTCCGGGAAAAGAGGCTGCACGATGTGAATGCAACGCAGTTTGCCCTCATTGCCCTCATATAAAGGCGCCCCTCCTCCATTCCAATGCATCTACCACATCGTACGCACCTAAGCACTTGCGTAAGCACCTACACTAAGAGCAAAAGAGCTCGCTCCAGACCTATGGCGGCGATGCACGTGAGCGGCCAGCGGCTGCGCCAGATGGTCCACGACGCCGGCCTGCGGCATGGCGCCGAGGATCGTCTCCAGACGGTGTTGGAGACCGGCTGGTGGATGGTCGCCGTCGATGCCAACTACGACTCTCAGTACTAGATGATCGTTGCCACCAGCAACAAGTTCACCGTCCTCAAGAAGCTCGCGGACGACATCGCCGTACTCCTCCAGCCCGCGCGCCCGGGCTCCTCATTGCGTGCCACCCTAATCGGCCTCCATGGCCGGAACCTCTTTCATGCACTAGTGGCCCTGTGAATGCCCGTCGATGCCACGAAGAATGTCCACCTGGAGGTCGCGCTCGCCACGAGGCTCCTCGCCCTGCAAGAATTCGTCAACCTACACATCCACGCGTATGAGCAAATCATGTACATAGGTATCTACAAGGCCAGTGAGGACGCTATGATGTTGGCCTTCCTCAACCGGCTGGAAGCCTTGGATGCCTTTGTTGAGAAGCACCTCGACCTCGCCACAAAAGCCGCCGCTCCTTAGCTGCCGGTCGGTGGCCCGGCGCACTAAGTTGAGGAGGAGGAGGTCGTACGTTCGTGGATCCATCTTTCTTCTTGCCTTCTGTAACCACCACTGTGATTGCATCATCATGGCCTTAATTCTTATTGTGCTGTTGCATTCTCGTTCCAGTCAATACCGACATGTGCGATCCCTTTGCTTAATTATATGCATCACTATAACTAGTACTCCATCCGTAAATTTATAAGTTGTGCTTACCTTTTCCATCAACTTCGTGCAACGCGCGGGCATCTTGCTAGAAACACTAGAATATGTCTATATAATCCGTATGTGATAGTCCATTTGAAATCTCAAAAAAGATAAATATTTACGTACGGAGGGAGTAATATATTAGGAGTATATCAAAACAATAGTGATTTCTTTCAAGTTTGTGAACAAATACTACTATTCTACTACTTTGGATCCGTCGCAACGCACGTGCACATTGCTAGTAAAAGGAAAAGGCCTGCCATGTTCACGTCGCACCCCCACACGCCCAGGAATCGGGAATACAACACGGCCTGTCTGGCACGACACATAGCTTAGGGAAGGCATGTTTCCTAGCAGTGGCGGAGCTTGATGCAAAATGTTGGGCGTGCCAGTCTAGCCAGGCTATAGAAATTACCCTTGTGTTGACATTCCATGCCTCAAAACTGGATGTACAATAACGAAAATCCTGCTAGGTTGGGCGGGCCAGGGCACGTGTTGGCCCTCACGTAGCTCTGCCCCTGTGCCTAGCATTTTCACTTTCATGTGGGACCGCTCGTTGAGCAAACCGACACACCGCCCGCCACCGGGTTGGAAAACAGAAACAAGCGGAAGATCTAGTTGTAGCACGGAAGCCAAGAAATTTTGTGTCAGACGGGGCTCGTTGATAGAGTAGGAGCATTCCGTACTAGTACTACTCCTACTAGTACTTACCAAGTTTGTACTCCTAGTAGTACTCTATTATATTACTAGTACTAGCACTATACAACTAGTAGATACGTGCACGGCACAACATCGTAGGAACAAAAAACGGGAAGATCTTGTTTTGGGTGATTTATCTTTTTTTCAATCAACATAGTATGAATAATATGATGTGGGGGGCACCCATGAAGCTTATGTGGCTTGGTTGCATGGGTACGGAAGGTTAGATAAAAATAAATAGATAATGTATTTAGAGTGCACTCCACTAAATAGATATACTTTGGATCCATTGCAACGGAACGGCACATCTATATCTATACCCCCTATATAGTGTGTGAAAAACTTTGAAAGTTGGTCATTGGATGAAGCCAATCCGACGGTACAAAGATGGCAAATCTGAGCACTACTGGCCATTGGATATCATCCACCAGATTCTGCCACATGTATAATCTAGAAGACTCCATGGTTGAACTTAATTCATGACTAACTTTGCCACAACTAAGCTCAGGCAAAGTTATTAATAAGTTCTTCAAAATGAGAGCCACAAGTTGGCAAGCCTAAGGGAATCTTGCCACATTTTTTGTGTGTATGTCATGTGGGGCCAGTGTGGCTTGCCTAAGGTGTGGCTTGAACCAAACACTCACCTAAGTTAATCAAACTTGCCTAACATTACATTCCACCAAATTTTTCCACAAGTTGGCAAGCCTAAGGGAATCTTGCCACATTTTTTGTGTGTATATCATGTGGGGCCAGTGTGGCTTGCCTAAGGTGTGGCTTGAACCAAACACTCACCTAAGTTAATCAAACTTGCCTAACCTTACATTCCACCAAATTTTGCCACATGTTAGAATCCAGAAAACTCCACATGTAGAAGCATAATGCACAAACCACCAGAATCTCATGCGTGCAATGCACGTGTACCTTACTACTAGTACTAGTAGTAGCAAGAAACAAATGCACGTGTACCTTTGTAATCACACCACCTTTGCCAAAAATAGGGAAGCACAACTGGTTCCTCGCTCGATCAGACGACGACAAAAGACTGATGATCATTCGGACACATGAGCCGGAAAAGTTATATTGCAAAAACCCCACTGTATACAAGCACCGTGTAATACATGAGTATCCGGACAGTGGCTGTTACGTCTATGAGCAGGATACCAGCTTGTTGGGGCCTTTAGGATTTTTTAGTTGGAGGCGGGTAAACAGCCTTGGTTCACACTCTCTGTTTCTTGGACTCAATTATCCGATTAACCAGGAGATCACCATTGGCAAGGACCTTGATGGCAGAGAGGCTCTGTTTGCTATGGAAAACTATGTCTACACTGCGAGCCCTAGAAGTTCGGGAGCATACTCCCCTGATTGTCAACGATACATCCTGCAGCCAAAAGAAGGTGAGAATGACAAAGGCATCCGGATTAACTTTGATCCTTGGATGTCTCAATTACGACAGGCAGTGATGTGGTTCAAGCCTTCAGGTTGATAGGTAATTGGGTTGTTGCATCGAAAGGGTGGAGTACTGGTGCCTCCGGATCACTGGTCGCTGAAGCGGGGCTGCAAATTATGATGATGTTGGATCATCTCTTCGAATGACTTTGTTGTCTTTGCTGCTGGTTCTGGATGGGTAGTTCTTTCTTTTGTTATGCATATTCCTTGTCATTTGGTCATCCTCGTCTATGTCACTCTTTCTATGTAATAGTTGCTTCTGTTTAGAATGTCATTCTCGTCTGGATCACGAGAGTCTGAGCGCTGCAGATGAGTATGTTTTGGTGGTGTAGCAAGACTTCTTATGAACTATCATGTCTTGCTGTTTATGTCAGTAGTAGTCACTATTCAGTGTTTGAATGTTGTATATATCGTTGTTTCGAACAGTTTATTGTCTCGAACTACTGGTGGGCTAAATGAGGGCATCACCATTCTCCAGTGTTCAGAGTATATCTCCTTTTTTCAAGTTATATATAATTTGAGATCACTGTCTTTTTGATGATGTACACTTGCTTGGGCTAGTGAGGTGTCGTTGAATATGGGCCGAGTAGTAACGCAATGCCAAATAGGTCAATTATGACTCTCGGGCCGGGCTCTCAAAAGATCCTGGAAAAAAAGGCCGGGCTCTCCAAAAAAGAAAGAATAAGGACTCTTAGGCCGACATGTGGGCGCCACCGGTGTTTTCGTGCGCTTGCGCGCCGAGAGCATGTTGGCGCGTGCTCGAAATTCATGCTACCTTTTCATCCCCAGTCTCCCCCCCCCCCACCTCTGGAATCTCGATTCCTACTCCAGTTCCCCCAAATCCCCCTCCTGTACTCCCTGTACTCAAGCGCACTATCATGTCACCGGTCAACGCGGATCTCCGAGCCGGAGATCCTGAGGTCCGTCCTGCCTTCGGTCGTTGCGTGTTGTCGCTCAACAGTGGCATGGCAGCGCTTGACGACCAGTTTGTCAGCAAAGTGCTGATGGTAACCATCAACGGCGACCGGCCTCCCGTCTCGCCAGACGACCTTGTCAAAGCTCTTGGCATTGCGCACGGCATCCAAATAAGTGACTTGCTCGTCGAAGTCTGTCCGCCACCGGCTGATTTCTTCGTCAGGTTCTGAACAACTTTCGACTGCAGTTGTGTGTTCGAATCTTCCCGGCGTTTGTTCTGCGATGGCGCGCTGGTGAGCTTTGATCGGTGGCACCCAAGATGGGGCCTGGTGCCCTCTGAGCTTGAGTTTTTAACAAAGCTTACCTTCCACGGCATGCCTCAACGTGCTTGGAATAGCGAGTCCATGAACGAGCTTATCAACGACCTTGGAGCTTAGCTCGTAAGTATGTTTGTTCCTCCAGACAGCTAGGCTCTGACGGTTATGGCATGGATGAAGAAGCCGTCCACCATACCGAAGGTGATTGGTGTTGAGATACCGGTGCAGGAACCGGGGTTGTACTATTCGTCGCCACCAAGGCCACCGCGGACCACGTTAGGGATGTACCTGTATCGAGTGTTCGTGCATGTCGAAGAAGTGGTCAACCCATCAATCGAAGTCCTGCCGCCCCCGCTGGTGCCAGGGTCTATCGACGACGTCCATTACAGGAGTCAACGTCAGACTTTCCCCGTGTTGCTCGGAACGATGGATGGCACAGGGCCTACTCCATCGCGCGGCAGAGGCCACTGCTTCTTTGGGAGAAGAGGCAGGGCTGGCTGCCTGGATGTGCTCTAATTTGAGGTAACAACTGAATCTTGTCATATAGTACTAGTTAAATCCGAGTATGGGTCTGAAGCACTGATATGCCAGTACATTTGATTGTGACCTGTTCTAATTTTGTACCTGAACTTTTTTTAGAAAGGGTTGTACGTCAACTTAATATGCTAGCAGAACTTATTGTGTTGTCTGTCTGTTTTCTTTGCACAACATTCAAGATATTTCCCCATCATTTATAAAGACGATGAACCGTTATGTACGACTTCGTTGGTTTCAACATAGCCCTTCCCATAGTGATCCACTGCTTCCATCCTTATTGTGCCGCCTACATGAAATTTTTGTATGCAAGTTCAGTGTGCTATGATGTTCTATATGATTGTGTCAACTATATAAGTTTTTACTGAGCACCAGCAATGCATATGGCTGAAAGATGTATTTATGAGCATCGACCGATGGGTCTCTCTCTCTATCTCTCTCTCTCTCTCTCACACACACACACGCACACACGCGCGCACACGCACAAGTGGGACCCGTTGAATTATTTATTTGCTCGTGACAGCTTTTAATTAGGTTCCACTGTAATCTAACTTTTTTCTTAAGTTATTAATTGAGCTCAATGACTTCAAAAAGTTGTACAGAAGCCTTGTTTGGACCTTCCCGGCGTCCCTGAATGTGTGCTGAGTAACCATGTTAGGTTGTACTGTACTACACGGGATTTTTTTTTCAAAATCAGCAATGCAACTGGGCCAACAGTTGTACACAATATCCGGGTCAACTTGTTATCCTCCCAGCTGGGCTGCAAAGTTTCCTAGGAGGTATTGAAAGTGCAACTATCCCTAGGTGGTTTGGGTAATTCATAACAACATATAGCTCATTGAGCTAATGCTATTCCAACAAAAATATTTCAGGAAAGCTCAATGAATGGCATGGCATGGATAATCAAAGTGGATCCCTCAAAATATTAAGGACAAAGGATTGGCTCAAGCTCAAAACCTCAAGACTCTACATTTTACATTTTAGTGATCCAAGATCACATTGAGTCTATAGGAAAAGCCAATACTATCCAGGAGGGATGAGGTGTTCCTTAATGAGTCTCTTGCTTCAAGTGCTTAGTGATATTCTCCAAAAACCTTCAACTACTTTCTCACATCCACATATGACCTAAACCCAAAGTCAAAATCGATCCTACCGATTCTTTCAATCCGGCGGCACCGAGTTCAAATGTCATAGCCACTGCCACAAACCCTAGGCAAATTGGTCTCACCGATAGGGATCTCGGTCTCACCGAGATGGGATTGTAATCTCTCTATTTCCCTTCGTAACATTTCGGTCTAACCGAAGTGAGCGATCGGTCCCACCGAGTTTGCAATGTAAACTCTTTGTTTCCTTTCGTAACATTTCGGTCTCACCGAAAAGAGCGAATCAGTCCCACTGGGTTTGCCTGGTCAACTCTCTGGTAAGCTAATTACCAAAATCGGTCTCATCGAGTTTGTGTAATCGGTCTCACCGAGATTACGTTATGCCCTAACCCTAACCATATCGGTCCTACTGAGTTGCATGTCGGTCCCACCGAAAACCCTAACGGTCACTAGATTTACTAAATCGGTCCGACCAAGTTTGTTGACTCGGTCCCACCGAGTTTGGTAAATTGTGTGTAACGGTTAGATTTTGTGTGGAGGCTATATATACCACTCCACCTCCTCTTCATTCGTGCAGAGAGCCATCAGGACAAACCTACACTTCCAACTTACCAGTTCTGAGAGAGAACCACCTACTCAGGTGTTGAGGCCAAGATTTTCCATTCCTACCATATGAATCTTGATCTCTAGCCTTCCCCAAGTTGCTTTCCACTCAAATCTTCTTTCCACCAGAACCAAATCCTATGAGAGAGAGTTGAGTGTTGGGGAGACTATCATTTGAAGCACAAGAGCAAGGAGTTCATCATCAACGCACCATTTGTTACTTTTTGGAGAGTGGTGTCTCCTAGATTGGCTAGGTGTCACTTGGGAGCCTCCGACAAGATTGTGGAGTTGAACCAAGGAGTTTGTAAGGGAAAGGAGATCGCCTACTTCATGAAGATCTACCGCTAGTGAGGCAAGTCCTTCGTGGGCGACGACCATCGTGGGATAAACAAGGTTGCTTCTTCATAGACCCTTCATGGGTGGAGCCCTCCGTGGACTCGCGCAACTGTTACCCTTCGTGGGTTGAAGTCTCCATCAACGTGGATGTACGATAGAACCACCTATCGGAACCACGACAAAAACATCCGTGTCTCCAATTGCGTTTGAATCCTCCAAACCCTTCCCTTTACATTCTTGCAAGTTGCATGCTTTAAAATCCGCTGCTCATATACTCTTTGCATGCTTGCTTGAATTGCGTGAAGATTGCTTGACTTGTGCAAAGATAGGTAAAATCTGCCAAAGTCTAAAAGTGGGAAAAGATTAAGTTTTTAATTGGTCAAGTAGTCTAATCACCCCGCCTCTAGACATACTTCAAGGTCCTACAAGTGGTATCAGAGCTTTGGTCTCCATTTGCTTTGATTTCCATAGCTTTTGGTGGTCATAGCCTTGGTTTCACAACCTAGGAGAGTATGGCGTCTAGCGAGGGAAATTATCACCATAGAGGTCCTTACTTTAATGGCACTAATTTTGCTAGTTGGAAGCATAAGATGAAAATGCATATTCTCAGACATAACCCCGCCGTTTGGGATATTGTGTGTATTTGCTTGCAAGGTGAATTCTTTGATGGGAGAGAACCGAACCATGAAGCTAGCGTGGATGAATTGAAGATGCTGCAATACAATGCTCAAGCTTGTGATATCCTCTTCAATGGCTTGTGCCCTGAAGAATTCAACAAAATCAACCGTCTGTAGAATGCAAAGGAAATTTGGGATACTTTGATTGATATGCATGAAGGTACCGACTCCGTCAAGGAATCCAAGTTGGATGTGCTCCAAAGTCAGCTTGACAAGTTCAAAATGAAGGATGGTGAAGGTGTCGCTGAAATGTACTCTAGGCTTGCTCTTATCACAAATGAGATTGCCGGCTTAGCAAGTGAAGAGATAACCGACAGATTCATCATCAAGAAGATCCTAAGAGCATTGGATGGAAAATATGATACCTTGTGCACATTGATCCAAATGATGCCAAATTACAAAGATCTCAAGTCAACAGAAGTCATTGGAAGAATTGCTGCTCCTGAGATGTCACTCAAGGATAAGGAGGAACTTCACAACAAGTCAAGTGGTGCTTACAAAGACTCATGTGAATCCCCCACATCATCATGTGAGAAACAAACCTTCAATGAAGAACTGAGCTTAATGGTGAATAACTTCAACAAATTCTACAAGAGTAGAAGCAAAGAAAGAAGCTCTAAGTCAAGTTCCTACAATGACAAAAGATCTTTTAGTCGAGAGCGCAATTGCTACAATTGTGGGAGACCCAGACACTATTTCAATGAGTGTACGACACCCTACAAAAGAAGAGAAGATTCTCCAAAAAGAAGAAGTAGAAGAGAAGAATCACCACCAAGAGAGAGAAGAGTAGAGGTGATCGCTATGAACGAAGACCCTCACGGAGAAGCAAGGATTCGGAAAGGAAGGACAAGTCATCAAAGAGCTACACAAAACGAAGACATCAAGCTCATGTTGGTGAATGGGTATCCCGCTCCGACTCCGACAATCACTCCGAGAGAAGCTATCACTCCGACTCCGAATATACTCAAGATGAAGGTGTTGCCGGTCTAGCACTTGTGTCAACCAACTCCTACGACATATTTGATTCACCAAATGAAGGAATTGGAAGATGCTTCATGGCCAAAGGTCCTAAGGTAACACACCCCGAGTATGTTGATTTTAATAGTGATGAAGATGACTTGTTAGGTGATGATGATTTACTTATTGACAACTCTAGTAATGAATACTATGATGAAACGTCAATTAATCATGCTAATCAAGATAAAACGAATGACAATGATAAGGAGAAGATTGAGTTTCTAACTAAAGAACTAAACACTCATAAGTTAGCTCATGAAACTATCTTTGAAGATCATCGAGAACTTTCAAGGGCTCATGAGAAGTTACGCTTTGAAAAGCTCAATCTTGAGCAAGAGCATGAGTTCTTAAAGGCAATCAATGATGATCTGCGTAAGAAAAGTTCTTCTTACATTGCCAAGTGTTTACTCTTATCTACTTACATGCCTCAAGTCAAGTCTAGTAACAAGAACAAGACAGATTATTCCTCTAGTAGTAACAATAATAATGCCAAATCCAATATTGTTGCTTCTAGTAGTTCTCTTGAGTCCACTAATGATTCTCTTAGCCAAGTTACACTTGAGCAAGAAAATAGCTTATTGAAGGGAATTATAGAGTAGGGTGTATACAAGAGCCTTGCCAGAAGTAAGCAATTCGAGGAAATTGTACACAAGCAAGGAAGGCACCAGAAGAATCAAGGTGTTGGTTTTGAACGGAAGTTCAATGCCAATGGAGTTGAGTGGGAAGAAGATCAATACCCCAAGACGAAGTTTGTTCCTCAACAAGAGAAGTATGATCCTACTTCCTTCAAGGGAACACAAGCAGAAGATGATCTTCCACCACAAGACCACAAGAACAAAGGCAAGGACAAGCTTCAAGAGGAGAATGATGCATTTGAAGAAGCACCTAAGGCCTTGGTCAAGTGGTTTCCCAAGACTACGTCAAGTTCTACTTCATCAAGTACAACTACAACTCCAAGGATTCCCATCAAGATGTTGTGGATCCCGAAGAAGAAGAACTAGAGAGTTCTTGAGGGTGACTCTGCCAACATTCTTCACTCATATCATTATGGCAAGGACAAGTGCAATCAACTTCCATATCTTGCACTAGTTCAAGGAGTCACAAACCCTCATGTTGGTAAGGCAAGGGACAAGGTAACCTAATGTTTTCATGGACATCATCTTGTGTGTGCATCACTCTATTTCTATGGATATTCTTGTTTGTTCCTTGTGGGACTAACCCATGTAGGTATTGAAAGTGCAACTCACTCCAAAGGATTGCTCTAAATGATCTACATCAACGTTGAGCATCCACATCTTCAACACCTACATGAAGTCATCATCGACAAAACCCAATGTTAGTTCATTTCTCTAAGGGGGGATCTCACATCTAGGGGGGCTTAACTCTAAGAATTGAGTCAAAGCAACTCTAATGATGTGAACACATCAATGCATTATGTAAAAGTGGTAACCCCACTTGAGCTTAAACGATGAGTATGACCTATGATCAAATGTTCTCATTTGACTCCTAAGTCAATATACTCATATATAGATGACCTAGTCATCGCCAATTGTTTGATAAATGCTAGAATTGGTTGTGCATGCTTTGCCACATATTTCATTTGCCATTTTATTGTGTGAGCATGTTGGTTGCATATTTTACTCATTCGAGGACATCCACTTGTTGTTTTGATTGATTGGTTTCTTTTTCCTTTGGCCAAGTGGATGGAAAAGAATGCCTAAGAACCTTCTCTACCTATCTATGCTTTTCTCGCCTCAAACTCTACTCATGCTACATCACAAAATTTGATCAAGTCAGATTCGAACCACTCTGTGTGAGGAGCACTCGGAGTTCCCGATTCGTCATAGACTTAAACTTCCAAAACTTCTTTGTGCTTTTCGGTCTGACCGATTCTTCCATTTTGGTCATACCGAGATCACTAAGTCGATCTAGGTTTTCAATCTCAGTGCAACCGATTTGAACTTTTCGGTTACACCGAGTTGCTGTAACTGTCAACAGTTATGCATCTCGGTGCCACCGAGTCGTTCCACTTGGTCACACCGACAGTGTTTGGCTATATATTCACATCGGCAAATTTTTTGGAAAACTTTCTCCAAACCTCTTCGCCCGCGCATAGCTCGCTCTGCCTTCTAGGTCTCCAGATCATTGACTTCGTCGCCAGTCGCCTCCTGTCGCTGGTCTCCGCCGCCGTCAACAGATTTCATCTCCGCCGTTGCCACCATAGCGAGTTCATCGCCGAACTAGGGTATGAACTCGATCACAGTGCTATCCTTGTCTGATTCTTAGCACATTGTGTTCATTATCATTCTTGCCACGAATGAAACACCTCTATCCAGTCAAAACGATCCTTAGAATAGATGTGATTTGAAAATTTAGGGTTAGGTTTCCGCCGAAACCATCTCGGACCCACCGAGTTGAAAAACTCGGTCCCACCGATTTGGCTAACGCCATTGCACTAGTAACTCTCGGTCTGACCGTGAATTGCTAATCGGTGTGACCGATTTTAGAACTTTGTGACACCCTAGCAGTCTCGGTGCCACCAAACTGTGACTCGGTCTGACCGAGATCACTAGTTTAGGTTCCCAAACCGCTTCGGTATCACCGAGTTTGAAAATCGGTTGATCCGAAATGCTTTCTGTGGAAAACTAAAACTAAGTTTTTGAATCATTCTTTTGCAAAAATCTCTGCATTTTGTGATGCTCATCCACTCTATCTCATCTATAACTATTCACAAGGTCAGCAGTCGGTGTATTCAGCATGTCAGACCAAAGTGATAGTCAGAACAGGGAAGAAGAGCAGATTCACATGAGTGAGGGCACTAGTCCCTCTAGCACTTCAGATGATGGCAGCAGAAGCACTCCTAGCAATTTGCCTAAAGCAGCCACAAGAGCCAGAAGGAAGAGAACCTCAGACTCTGAGGATGAAGACTATGTGGCAGTAGAGGATGAGGCCACTTCCAAGAAGAAGGTGGTCAAGAAAGAATATGGGTCAGCTGCAGCCACTAAGCCAGTTGTGCAGAAAAAGGCACCTGCCAGAAGGGTACCCACTTCCAAACCCAGGAAGGTTGCCACTCGAGAAACCATGAAGTTTACTATTGAGTCAGAAGATGAGGCTGCTGGTTAAGACAAGAAGAAGAAGAGAGTCAGAACCACCACTACTAAAGTTCTTGGCAATCCCTCTATGAGGAGAGACTCTGAGGAAGAGGAAGAAAAGGTTACTGCACCAGCACCCAAGGCTCAGAAGCTTATGGGTGATGCTGTAAGATCAGGAGTTGCATCATCAAAGCCCAAATAAGCACCCAAAGCTGCCTCCAAGCCCAAGAATGCACCAAAGAGGAACACCAGGAGTATACTAGCTGCTAAGAAGAACAAGGCCCCAGTTCCTGAAACTGTTGCTGAGGAAGAAGAAGATGAAGAGCATGTGTTGAGAAAGCTAAAGCCAAAGATTCCAGACCACAATTATGCTCATCCTGTGGCTGAGAACATGAAGCTGAGAAAGGATGCAGGACTCAGACAGTGGAGTTTGTTTGATCCCTATGCTATCAGGAGAAGGAATGTTGTTGACTACAGGTTCCACACTAAGGAACAGCAGGATTTCTATGAGACAGTGTTGTTGGACAAGAAGCCTATAGTTTGTGACATGAGGTGGGTCGACTGGACCTACATGAAGGAGAACGAGGAACACTATCCTGGAGTGCAAGACAGTTTCATTGCTTGTGGAGTTGCATACTTTGTTGGGCAGAAGCTCACAAAGTGAAATGATGAGCTCATTATGCAATTCTACTCCACAACACATTTCTACCCAGATGGCAGGATTGTGTGGATGTCTGAAGGTACAAGGTACCAATCAACTATTGAGGAATGGGCAAATCTGATCAATGCACCCAAGGAGCAGGAAGATGACTTGGATGTCTATGCCAAGAAGAAGATGGATCACAATTCCATGGCTCATATCTACAAGGAGATCAAAGATGCTGCAGTTGAGACACATAAATTTGGATATGACATTATCTTCTGTCAGGACTCCCAACGATCAACTGGATCCTCAGGCATACTCTATTGCCCAAGTCAGGTGACCACAACATGATAAGAGGCCATGCTATAAACTTGCTACACTTGTTTGATGTGCCACAGAAATTCAAGGTCATGAGCCTCATTGTTGAGACTATCAAGAGGTCAGCAGCAGACCAGAAGGGAAGTTGTGGGTATGCCCCACAGTTTCACGAGCTGATTAACTCCAAGATGGGAATAGGCACATACTTTCTGGACAAGGAACATTTTGCTATCTATCCAGAATTTGAGGACAACCAAGTGGTTATGGATGAAGATGAACCATCTTCTGTGCATGTCAAGCCAAGAAGTAGAAGGCAAGGACAGAGAAGGCTACAAAGATGCCAACAATGGAAGAGGCATCTCAGTACTTTTTGAAAAGCAAACAGGATCGACTAGGCTACTTGATTGCATCCACTCCGAGGATTGAGAATGGGCTGGACACCTTGACTCAAAACCAGGAGAGCCTGGAGAGGATCATGGAGCAGAAGTTCTACAACTTAGATGTGAAGGTGACTGAGATCCAGTCTGTTGTTGAGCAGCTTCATGATGACATGGAGGAGAGGAAGGGCAAGAAAACCACAGAGGCATTTGCCAGAGTGCCTAGAGCTCAAAGATCAGCTGCAGTGCCAGTGACAGACACCAGAGCCACTTCATCTGCACTAGCTACAGCTCCTACAACTCCAATGCAACCAGCTTCAGCACCCACACCTCCAGCTCCATCTACATCAATTGATGCTTTCGTCCTTGGCGTTCTATCTACACCACCACCTGAAGATCAAGCCTGAGAGTCGATCTAGTACTATGCATTTTCTATGAACTTTTTGGTAACTTGTTGCCAAAGGGGGAGAAAAATGTATAGATCATAGGCTTCGAGAGAGAGTGTTGCTTTTTGTTCTCTCTTGCTTTGGTGGTTAAACTTTATTTGCTTATTTGAGATACTCTATGTCTGTGTGATACTTGATGATCATGTGGTTGATCATATGCTACATTTATGCTTGTTGGATGGCATTATCTTACATATCCTTATATGATCATTCACTTTGCTTGGTGATGAGTGCATGCATTCAATCTTTATTATTTTGAGCGCTCCACCAAGATGTATGTGACATGGAAGAGTAACCCATGAGCCTAATTCCTTGTGCATTTGCAGTCCAAAGCAAATCTTAAACTATGCACAAATTTAGGGGGAGCTCTTGCTTATCACATACTTCTCAAAGTGACGATGTTTTTCAATCTTATTATCATTTGTCGCAGCTTTAATCTATATGTTGTCATCAATTACCAAAAAGGGGGAGATTGAAAGTGCAACTATCCCTAGGTGGTTTTGGTAATTCATAACAACATATAGCTCATTAGCTAATGCTATTCCAAGACAAATATTTTGGGAAAGCTCAATGAATGGCATGGCATGCATGATGAAAGTGGATCCCTCAAAATATTAAGGACAAAGGATTGGCTCAAGCTCAAAAGCTCAAGACTCTACATTTTACATTTTAGTGATCCAAGATCACGTTGAGTCTATAGGAAATGCCAACACTATAAAGGAGGGATGAGGTGTTGCTTAATGAGCCTCTTGCTTCAGGTGCTTAGTGATATGCTCCAAAAACCCTCAACTACTTTCTCACATCCACATATGACCTAAACCCAAAGTCAAAATCGGTCCTACCGATTCTTTCTATCCGGCGCCACCGAGTTCAAATGGCATAGCCACTGCCACAAACCCTAGGCAAATCGGTCTCACCGATAGGGATCTCGGTCTCACCGAGATGGGATTGTAATCTCTCTGTTTCCCTTTGTAACGTTTCGGTCTAACTGAAGTGAGCGATCGGTCCTATCGAGATTGCAATCTAAACTCTCTGTTTCCCTTTCGTAACATTTCGGTCTCACCGAAAAGAGTGAATCGGTCCCACCGAGTTTACCTGACCAACTCTCTGGTAAGCTAATTACCAAAATCGGTCTCACCGAGTTTGTGTAATCGGTCTCACCGAGATTACGTTATGCCCTAACCCTAACCATATCGGTCCTACCGAGTTGCATGTCGATCCCACCGAAAACCCTAACGGTCACTAGATTTACTAAATCGGTCCGACCGAGTTTGTTGACTCGGTCCCACCGAGTTTGGTAAATTGTGTGTAACGGTTAGATTTTGTGTGGAGGCTATATATACCCCTCCACCTCCTCTTCATTCGTGCGGAGAGCCATCAGAACAAACCTACACTTCCAACTTACCAGTTCTGAGAGAGAACCACCTACTCATGTGTTGAGGCCAAGATATTCCATTCCTACCATATGAATCTTGATCTCTAGCCTTCCCCAAGTTGCTTTCCACTCAAATCTTCTTTCCACCAGATCCAAATCATATGAGAGAGAGTTGAGTGTTGGGGAGACTATCATTTGAAGCACAAGAGCAAGGAGTTCATCATCAACACACCATTTGTTACATCTTGGAGAGTGGTGTCTCCTAGATTGGCTAGGTGTCACTTGGGATCCTCCGACAAGATTGTGGAGTTGAACCAAGGAGTTTGTAAGGGCAAGGAGATCGCCTACTTCGTGAAGATCTACCGCTAGTGAGGCAAGTCCTTCGTGGGCGACGGCCATGGTGGGATAGACAAGGTTGCTTCTTCGTGGACCCTTCGTGGGTGGAGCCCTCCGTGGACTCGCGCAACCGTTACCCTTCGTGGGTTGAAGTCTCCATCAACGTGGATGTACGATAGCACCACCTATCGGAACCACGACAAAAACATCCATGTCTCCAATTGCGTTTGAATCCTCCAAACCCTTCCCTTTACATTCTTGCAAGTTGCATGCTTTAAATTCCACTGATCATATACTCTTTCCATGCTTGCTTGAATTGTGTGAAGATTGCTTGACTTGTGCAAAGATAGCTAAAATCTGCCAAAGTCTAAAATTGGGAAAAGGTTAAGTTTTTAATTGGTCAAGTAGTCTAATCACCCCCCCTCTAGACATAATTCAAGGTCCTACAGGTATGCATTAGGCTTAACAAGAAAATGGACTTGAAGAAATAATAAATGGGATGTAATTATAATAAGTGGGCAATTACTATGCACCAAACACGTAATAAGTTTGAAAAATATATTATTTTTGGAATTTGGAAATTTTAATTTCATTACTTGTTGAGCGCGCAATATTTCGTTGGATTTTAACGTGATACAACTTTATTTTGAAATTATATTTAACCTGACTAGATATTTTAGATAAAAATATTTCGGATCCCATCAAAATGTGGGAATTTTTTTTGAATTATGTTTTGAGTGGTTGTTTGAAATTATTAATCGTTGTCCTAGCTAGAAGTTGGGTTGGACTTTTAACAAACCCGTAAATGGGCTGTAGTAAATTCTATTAGAATTGAAAAATGGCTTGTACATTCTTACAAATCGCAAATGGGCTATATGTTCTCTGCCAAATCCGAGCTGTGGGCCTACTAAGTTGATGCGTACCAAGGGCTTTGTCAACTTAGTCAATATAAACGATTCTAGCTGCAGTGATCGTACGATGTCCATCCAACGGTCGTAGTGCTTCTTTAACCTCTGGTCTTCTTGCACGCAAAATAATTATTCCTCCACCTAACAGCAGGGACCCACCAGACGTGCCACCTTATTTCGCGAAAAAAAAATTCCCCCCTGACTGCTGGGTCCCGCCGGACGGGCCAGCGTATTTCATGAAAAAAACCTTCCCCGCGCTGTCAGCTCGGACCCACCGGAAGTGCCTCCTTATTACGCACAAAAAAATGAATACTCCCCCCGCTAGCTGGGACCCACCATGGTGGGAGGCTGACTTGTGGGCCTACTAAGTTGACTGGGACAGGGGCCTTTGTCAACTTTAGTCAATATGAACGATTCTAGCTCTAGTGACCGTACGATGGCCATCCAACGGCCGTAGTGCTCCTTCAACCTCTAGTGTTCTTGCTCCAGCCGCCCAAAGCAGCGCCGGTCGTGCCGCATGCTCCTGCCTCCCATGGCCGGCTGTGCTGCCGCGGAGGCCTCACCGCCCCCTACTATTCCCACCGCTGGCCAGGCCCTGCGGCGACGGCAGCCTCACACCGCAGCCGAACCAGTGAACCCTCATACTCCTCTCCGCGCGGGCTTCCACTGCCGCGTCTTCCCCGGCTCCCCATCGTCCCCTTCCTAGGCCTCGCCGTCGTCCACCGCCGTGGTGCTCTCGGCGCGGCATGGTCAATGTGGTCAGCGACCGACTTCCATCGGAAGAGTACTGTACGTGGACAGGCTGACAGGTGGGTCCACGGCAGCCGCAAGGAAGTGCCTCCTTATTACGCGGAAAATAATTATTCCTCCACCTGACAGCAGGGACCCACCGGATGGGTCACCAGTATTTCGCGAAAAAAATGTTTCCCCCTGACTGCTTGGACCCACAGTACGGGCCACCGTATTTCACGAAAAAAACGTTCCCCCCGCTGTCAGGTCGGACCCACCGGAAGTGCCTCCTTATTACGCACAAAAAATGAATACCCCCTGCTAGCTGGGACCAACCTTGGTGGGAGGCTGACTTGTGGGCCTACTAAGTTAACTGGGATGGAGGCCTTTGTCAACTTTAGTCAATATATGAACGATTCTAGCTCCAATGACCGTACGATGTCCATCAAACGGCCGTAGTGCTTCTTCAACCTCTGGTCTTCTTGCTCCAGCCGCCCAAAGCAGCACCGGTCGTGCCGCCTGCTCCTGCCGCCCGTGGCCGGCTATGATGCCGCAGAGGCCTCACCGCCCCCTACTACTCCCACCGCTGGCCAGGCCATCCCTCTACGCACCCACACCCCCTGTTATTCTGCGGCGACGACAGCCTCACACCGCAGCCGAACGAGTGAACCCTCATACTCCTCTACGCGTGGGCATCCACTGCCGCGTCTTCCCCGGCTCCGCGTCGTCCCCTTCCTAGGCCTCACCGTCGTCCACCACCCTGGTGCTCTCGGCGCGGTGTGGTCAACGTGGTCAAGGAATGGCTTCCATCGGACGTGGACTGTACGTGGAGAGGCTGACAGCTGGGTCCACGGCCGCAGCAAGGAAGTGCCTCCTTATTACGCGCAAAATAATTATTCCTCAACCTGACAGCGGGGACCTACCGGACAGGCCACCATATTTAGCAGAAAAAAAATGTTTCCCCCTGTCTGCTGGGACCCACCAATTACATCTTCGCACGCAAGTAAGTGCGTCTGAAAAAAATGATTCGCCCCCCTGACTGCTGGGACCCACCAGCTACATCTTCGCACGCATGGAAGTGCCTGACAGTCGGGATCCACCTGGTTGAAGCGTACATAGCGTTGTCATTTTGGTCGTGAACGCGTATGTACATATATACTGGTGGATGTAGAGGCGCGCACGTGTCGTAGTAGAGGCGCGCGCGTGTCGTAGTAGAGGCACGCACGTAGCATGTACACGTACGTACAGCGGCGAGGGTGCAAGAAAGAAAATACGGCCACGTACGTACATACGGGCAGGGTCTCTAATGCCTATCGCGCATACGTACATGGCTGGGTCAGAACGGAGAAACAACGTCGTCGTCGTGTTCATGGGGAGCCAACCAGCTGGGTCGGAACGGAATGCATGGTCGTGTTCATCGGGAGGGCTTGGACGGAACAGGTGATGGAAACGAGGCCTGGCGTGCCGCACAACGGAGGAAACGGACCTCCTACCTTCGGAGCGGGGTCCTGTTGATCGGGAGGGGTGTGGCGTACCGCAAAACGGAGGAAACGGACCTCCTACGGTCGAAACGGGGGTCCTGTTGATCGGGAGGGGTGTGGCATACCACATAACAGAGGAAACGGACCTCCTACGGTCGAAACGGGGGTCCTGTTGATCGGGAGGGGTGTGGCGTACCGCAAAACGGACGAAACGGACTTGTGTTGGAGCACTACGGTCGAAACGGGGGTCCTGTTCATCGCGAGGGGTGAGCCGTACTGCAAAACGGGACTCCACGGGATACTGTTCATCTCCACCGTCGACCTCCTCTAGCCTCCACGGGCTACCGTCGACCTCCTCTAGCCTCCATGGGATCTTGTTCATCCAGCCTCCACCGCGCGCTACTCCACCGGCTACTGTTCAGCCACCCCTCCACCGTCTACTGTTCATCCAGCCCTCCACCGTCTACTATTCATCCAGCCCTCCACACCACGTGCTCCTGTTCAACCACCCCTCCACGCCCACCCCTCCACCGTCTACTATTCATCCAGCCCTCCACACCACGGGGTCCTGTTCATCCAGAGGCAATGCCACCGCTCACTATTCATCCAACCCCCCCTGCAATGCTCACTGTTCATCCAATCGATCGACTTCATTTAGCAGCAGTAGCGAAGGAATCGCTCCATCGGGTTCAGTTAACAGCCATCGATCGACCGCTCGAGTTCAGTAACGCGTAGCCTGTAGTGCAATCGCCCGGGTTCAGTTAGAGTCCAACGCATTGCTCGCGTTTAGTTAGAGCCAATGCCTTGCACACACGTGCGTACCTGTACGAGAGAAACGCGCATCGCTCTCCCAGCGTAACTGGAAACTTCCTGAAATTTTCCTCCCCCTCGCTTCTAGCATGGTTTTTTCCGTCATGGACGGACCAAAGAATGTCATGCAGCTGCATCTCCGGCCCGCCCAGGATGAAAAGCCCATTTTCTGTCATGATTTTTTGTCATATAAGTAGGAGCCCACCACATCTATGATGATACCGGGTTTTGTCACAATTATCGTCATAGAAGTGTCATATGTATGACAGAAAAAAATTTCGTTCGGCCCAAAATGTCACGGATGTGTCTTTTTTTTGTAGTGTATGTTTGACATGCCAACATCAGATAGCCTAACGCACCGTGTTAAATCTCCAAGGGCGAGACCACGCGAGCGACGCGACGGTCGTGGTAGGCGCGACCATGATACAGGCTGCTGGCAGCCCTTGGATCTGAGATCAAACGGTCGCATGCTAAGTTGCTGAAAATTTGCAGAATAACCCTCCAGGATAGGATATTCACCCATAGGTCTAGAATCACGCCATGCAACCGTTCGATCTCAGATCCAAGGGCTCTCGGAAGCCCGTATCATGGGAGAATGGAAAGCCACTACCCTGCCGTTCGCACGCTGGCAGTTCGCTCCTACTCATCCCCGCACGTCCTTCAATACTACGGTGGTT